>NC_030426.2:18628698-18823698 GCF_001660625.3 Ictalurus punctatus | reverse complement strand
ATTGGAACCTAGTGTGGTTTGGAAAGGCAATATAAAAAAAAAAAGCATTCCTTTTGTTCTACCAAGTTCCTTGGGTTCTAATAACAACTACAGCTATACAGCTTGGTGAGGCTCACATCACCCAAAAAAGTCCATTAAAAATTGTTTCCCAAACGTAATACCTACAGACAGAAGGAATGCAGGAAAGTGAGGGCATCCTCATCCCTCTGTCTTTATGTTCTTCCTCTCCTTCCCCTGCATAACAAAGCGGGATCTCCCCCTCCTCTACCGTCTTTCTGTCAAATCATATCTGCGCTGGCGTGCATGTTGCTGGGGCGAGCAAAGCAAAAAGGGAGGGGGTAAAACAAGCTAACTCAGACAGAGAGAGAGAGAGAGAAAGCTGCAGCAGCAGTAGAGCAGCACTAATCCAAAAGAGGAAGCCCCCCTCCAGCTAGATGAGCATCCCTGTGTTCTTCCTCATTCCTCCATCTCTCCCTCCCTCCCTCCCTGTGCTCCCTTGCCTCATCTCGTCCATAATTCATTGGTGCTAGCAAACCCTCCTGTTCAGCTTCAGCTCCAGTTTAGATTGTCGTGGACCACCTTGCTGGACCCTGCTGCCCAGGACATGGAGACCACGCACAGGAGTGCGTCGGCCGAGAGCCGGGATGTCGGCTTCGATCTGCTGTTTGCTCGCTGATCCAGATCAAGCAAAGGAGGAGAGGAGAGAAGAAGGGAATTTTGCACTCCCTATCATCTGCCTCTCTCTCTAGCTAGTCATTTTTTCGTGGATAAGCGCTCGCTCTTGTGGATTTTTGTCTTTTTTTGGATATAAACCAGGATCCAAAATGCCCGAAGCGAACTACCTTCTCTCAGTGTCCTGGGGTTACATTAAGGTGTGTATAGAAAGTGATAGGAAATGGATGCTATATGGTTCGGTTATTGGTCTGGTTGCTCCCACTACGTGTGTGTCCTGCAGTGTTGGTGGTCTGGGAGACTCTGAGAACTGACTAGCACTGCTGGGGTGCCTCTGCTGGAATGCGCAGCCTTGGATTTCCTTTTGGTTTCTTGGTTTAAACGGTTTTAATTTCACACAGATGTGATAAAAAAAAAACCTAGCAAAAACATTGTGTGATGGATTTTTCATTAGTGGTGTGCGCTCATATTTAGCAGCTTGTGCAATTTTTCGATGTGACGCAGGATATGGCTGCCATGTTGATTATTTAATTATATATTCATTTGTTTATTTATTTCTGGAAGACATTGCGTGTTTGTCGGGCCACGTTTCCATACACAGATTCTACCTCCATTTTTGCTAGTTTTATCAACCTGCTTATGAACCTTTTTTCATCCAAATGCTATATATTCATTTGCATGTAGATATGATTTATATTGAATATAATATTATTTAGTCGTGTTCATGAAAACACTCATATATAATATCACACTATCACCAGCATGTTCTAAATGGAGGCATGTAAATGAATGTAAATTATGCAACAAGAATTGAACCACTATTACAACCTCAATGTTTAACTGCAGCTCTATAAAGAAATATATGAAAGTATTTTTGCATTAATGATCAATCCTCTGTTATTTTTTGTTTCCAGTTCAAGAGAATGCTGAACAGGGAGCTGACGCACCTTTCCGAGATGAGCAGATCTGGCAACCAGGTGTCAGAGTTCATCTCCAACACCTTCCTAGGTGACCACCAACCCCATACCCCCCTGCCCCACACACACACTGTCACATATGCATAAACATAAACACAGACATCCAGTGAATTATTGTTTAGAATTGTTGGGTGTTATTTGGTTGGATGGATGGCAGGAGAAAAAAAGACATGCTCCAAAAAGTAGAAGTATTATTTTTTGAGGCTTTGAGAGTGATGACAACATGAGAGAGGGAAGCTTTTCATTGTTAAAAGCTTGACTTTAGCTCTCATGCCTGCTACGCTTGGTATTTCAGATAGACAGCGAGAGAGAAATTCCCAATACAGCATTCAGCAAAAGGAAAAAAAAGGGGGGGTTGTGATGCTGTAGAGAAAGATGGAGAAAAGGAGATGCAGGTGGGATGGGGACTGGTTGGGCGGGGGGGATCCTGCTGTACAGAGATACTCACGGTGGAAGCCCCGTTATGGAAGAGCCAGGCAGTAAATCTATGACTCATCTAGTTCTGTATATCAGATCGGGAAACCATCCACACACACCCATCCACACACATCCGCTCTCACAGTTTAAGAAGTTTCTGTGTTATTCCGAGCAAATATTAATCATCTCAAACAGTCCTGTGAATAATCGACCCATGACACGTGTCGTTATTTATTCTTCGGCGTTCCGTATGTATTTTCATGTTGAATAGATGAGGATTAGGATTGTGAGACCATTAGGATTATTGAGGCTATTAGCAGTGAAGCATCTGTCACGTGTGGCTGCTCTCCTCATGCCTCTCTGCTCCGTTCCACTTCATCTGTCAACATGGAAAAGAGCAAGCGTAGCACAGCTAATGGGATTAAAACGTGACCAAAAACTAAAGCCTTCCTTTACTCTCTCTCTCTCTTTCTCTAACACATCTGGAAGTCAGAGGAAGCATATGGAGCTCTTTAATTTTTAATAACAGTTAGATGAAGCTGAGAGAGCTGAGGTGCATGGAGAGAGAGAGAGAGGGCACATGTCTAAAAGAAATGTCTTGATATCGAGCAGAATATGCTTGTTCGACGCTACAAGACCGAAAGACGCCGATCGATACAGGACTAATTCGGCTCCACTTAATCTTTCATCTAAAACCTTGGATTTCCACTTCAGTTGCATCACAGATAGCAGGGAAACGGCTTGTCTCAGTAAGACTCCTTTTCCGATGCTTATGAATTAATAATGCCTAGTGCTTGATCTTCTGTCTTTCTGCTTAGACACATTTGAGACTGAGAATATCATCATCATTAACAGGCTATTTGAAACAAATAAGCCACGAGACCATCTTTCGTTTTGCAGAACAGTTCAAATCAGAAAACTGTCGGTTCGTACGCTTCGGCCCACGTAAAATAAAAAAAAGGCAAAATATCTCTACGTTAGGAAGCTCTCCACAGTGATGGTTTATGAATGAAGCTCTTCATTAGGGTTTTCTGTCTCAGGAAACGGCACCCCGACCGTGCTGTCTTTTTAGCTCGCTGTCAATGGAAGGCTCCTAAGGCCTGACCTTTAGAGACATCGTATTAATGCAAGCGACCCCTGAAGGGGCTCGATTATGTCTGAGTGTGAGATAGAAGGCAAGATGCAGTCTCTTCTCAATGAAGGAGAAAGCTCAGTGAGAGAGTACTGATCTCTCCTTTACTGTGTCGGCTGCAAACACACACACATACACGCACACATACTGAAGAACAGGTGTGAGGCGTTCAGCTGTCGAGTGCACCTGGGTTGCTCTCGGGCTAAAGGCAGCTGCTGACGTCAATCAGACAAAACCGTTTCACCTTCACTGGTTCTCAAACAATGGCTGTATTCTCTTTGTAATGAATATTACAAAGATGAGACTAAGTACTCCGGAATGCCGTCCATCCAAAGCTCCTTCACTTATAGTGACCTTATTATGTAAAGAACAAAAAGACCGTAGGCGGTGCGCGAATAAAATTTTTCGAGGTCTGCTGTTAAACCGAACGAACAAAATCTGAACATGTCCTGATGTTGTTCTGATTCCTGCCTGCAGACAAACAGAATGAGGTGGAGATTCCTCCACCCACACCAAAGGCCCGGGAGAAGAAGAAGAAGCAGCAGCTGATGACTCAGATCAGCGGCGTGAAGAAGGTGTCTCACGGGCCCAGCCTCAACAGCGGCATCACCCGCTTCGGTGTCAAAACCGACAAGGAAGAGCTGCTGTCTAAGGTAACGCCATCAAACCAACTGTCAAAAGAGCATAAGGAAGTGCTCGAGTTTGAGAAGTCTTACCAGAGTCTGTCGCCATTTTCTGTCCGCAGGAATTAGAAGATCTGAACAAGTGGGGCCTGAACATCTTTACCGTGTCGGAATATTCCAACAATCGTCCTCTGACGTGCATCATGTACGCCATCTTCCAGGTCAGTCCTCTCTCCTTTTCCGAATAGCTTTTCCATTGACGAATCCTGTACACTTGACAGTCCACCCTCCAACTCCTGATCTATCCTCAACAGGAACGAGACTTGCTCAAGACGTTTAAGATCCCAACAGACACGTTTGTGACGTATATGATGACGCTGGAGGATCACTACCACTTGGATGTAGCCTACCACAACAGTCTTCATGCTGCGGACGTGGCCCAATCCACACATATTCTCCTGTCCACACCTGCACTAGATGTAAGGAGACTGATTTTATACTCTTTGGGGTTTCAAGAACATATAGAAAGTGTTGGACTGCGTTTGAGCCCTTCAACTGAGATGGTTTCTTCATCGTCTTGTTTAATTTTTGTCCCCAGGCTGTCTTTACTGATCTGGAGATCCTGGCTGCAATTTTTGCAGCAGCCATCCATGATGTGGATCATCCTGGTGTTTCTAACCAGTTCCTCATCAACACAAGTAAGTGGACATGACTTAGCTTCTCGAAAGTGTCAACAGCCATCATCGTAGTCTGAACAAGACGGCTCATTATCTCTCTCATCTTTTCTTCTTTTTTTTTTTTTTTCTCAGATTCTGAGCTGGCACTCATGTATAATGATGAGTCTGTGCTGGAGAACCACCACCTAGCTGTAGGCTTCAAGCTACTTCAGGAGGAAAACTGTGATATCTTCCAGAACATCACAAAGAAACAGAGGCAATCGCTCAGGAAGATGGTCATCGACATGGTGAGATGCTCTTGTCTTAAACTTGGCGCCATTTCATACACGTCTTTAACATGATGTCTTTATGTTCATACATGTGTCTAAGCTTGTTTTTTATTCCGGTCTTTAGGTACTTGCAACAGATATGTCTAAACATATGAGCTTACTAGCCGATCTGAAGACGATGGTGGAGACAAAGAAAGTTACCAGTTCAGGGGTGCTGCTTCTGGACAACTACACAGACAGGATACAGGTAAGAACCTTCTTCTGTGGTGTGTGTAAATCAGCAGTCACACCGAATGAACATAAAATGCATCTGGCGAAAAAGCCCATTCACTGGAATGGAAGTGAATGATTGCTTACGGTGGTGGTTAATTTTGAATCCACCTCCTCCGATTTAAATTCACACCATGTACATGAACTTTAACACTTAGAATCTTGGAAGAGTAAGCAAATAGAAAACGAGTGTAAGGCTGGATCACGTTTTTTTTTTTTTTTTTTATCAATCACAAATAAACAGCTAGCTAGTTTGCTAAGGTTAGTTGTTCAGTGAAGCAACACTTTCTCTCGAGCAACACGTCACGCCAGGACGGCCCTGGCCAAGAAGTTCACAATGAAATATCCTGTCCGAACACGGCTCGAGTCGAACACTTCCACCTCTATCCGATATTAACCGAGCTAATTATTGTTCAGCGTGCAGCAACTACAAGGACGGATCATTAGAAGAGACATCTTGTATTGTACCACACTCTGCTTTGATGGCTGAATAATAGTTCGTTCAAGCCTTTGCTGTTACATTTATTAAGATAAAGTACATAAGCTTGAAATCATTGGATAGAAAGGTATGACTTCAAAGATTAGCCCAATCGATTCTAATCAGAGTTTTGTTGAATTTCAATTTAGGTTCTTCGAAATATGGTGCACTGCGCTGATCTGAGCAACCCCACCAAGTCTCTGGAGCTGTATCGGCAGTGGACGGACCGCATCATGGAGGAGTTCTTCCACCAGGGCGACAGGGAGAGAGAGCGTGGCATGGAGATCAGCCCCATGTGTGACAAACACACAGCTTCCGTAGAAAAATCACAGGTCCGTATTAGCACTTCCTATTTAGCAATTCCTAATATGAGCCAATACATCAGAGTCCTGATGGATTATACCACATTTTAACATCCTAACTTATTGTGCCTATTCTCCATCTAGGTTGGTTTTATTGACTATATTGTCCATCCGCTATGGGAGACCTGGGCTGACCTGGTCCACCCTGATGCGCAGGATATCCTGGACACACTGGAGGACAATCGGAACTGGTACCAGAGCATGATTCCTCAGAGTCCATCTCCACCCTTCTACCAGCCCGAAAAAGAGGGACACGGTGGAGGACCAGTGGCTGACAAGTTCCAATTCGAGCTCACCCTGGAGGAGGAGGACTCAGAAGGCACAGAAAAAGATGAACAGAGTCAGGGAGATGAGGAGGAGGAAGAAGAAGCAGAGGAGGAAGATCGAGAGGAGGAGATGGAGCCAGCGACCACACACATCCAGATCGTAACTGAAGACGCCTCACCGGTGGATACATAGGACCTCATAGCCCATTTTAATGGCTAGTAACCATTTTTCCCCCTCACAATCTGGCAGTTGATGCTTTTTAACGAAGCCCAGAGAGAGAGCACGTTTTTTGGCCCTCTTGGGAGGAGCATGACTGGCCCTCCTTGCACTTAAGTTTGGAGCCAGTTGGGTTGGAGCTCTCAGGAAATAAATGCTGCAGACATTTTTTTTTTGGAGCTGAATGACTGACGGGTGACTCTAAGATACAGGAAGGATTGGGGCCAATCATAGATTTGTGTTTGTCTAGTAGGCGAACATTTATGGAGTTGACACTACTGAGAGATTTTTTTGTACCAAATGACTTTTTTTCTAAAGCTATCGGGATAAGTCGGGGTAGCATACGAACTACTGATGAACAAGTATTTGTAAAGAAAGAAACTGTTTACTTTTCTGTACCATTTGTCTAAAGACTTTGTGTGCCTTTTTTACTATTGTCTTTTTAATGGTCTTTTTTTATTTATTGAACACACTTTAGTATAACTGTACATGGAAAAGTTTTTTTTTTTTTTTTTTTTTCTAAAGGCAAACCAGACAGCTTACACGCAGAGTCGTTTTCTATAAACCGAAGAGAAAACTCAGTGTCTTCCTTTATATTTGGCAATAGAACGAAATAATCCAAATGTCTGAAATGTATATTCCAGTCAGAGATGCACTTTGTCATTGTTTTTTATACTCGTCCAGTTCTTTTGGTCTTGTTTAGTTGTGAATTTGCTATGAGCTCATTTTGTATATATACACAAATTCACAATAAGCATTCAAGCATAATGACAATTTGAAATTTGGCAAATTTAAATCAAATGCACTTAGACAAAGATTTCAGAGCTCCTGAATATACTGATTGGATATAACCAACTGAATCTATATTCAGTTTTTCTCGATAGAACCCCACCCCCACAGTTGTTTTTACAAAATGAGGTAAATTTTTTTTTCCTTCAGCTTCCATTCATTAACACCAGTTCTCACAGAAAGCATTCTTCAAGGAGTTTCTCACAGAATACATTTTCTGTGGGTTATGCTGTCATGATTTAATTTGGGAATCTCACTAAGACAAAGAAATTATTATTATTTTTTTAAATTTAAATTAAATAAATAAACAGTTCTAGCTTTAAACCTTTTGAACCCCAATACAGTTTATTTAAAGCATAAATCTACTTTACACCTGCATTAGACCACTCAATTAGACCACATTATACATGTTATTGTCCTGTTTATCACCAGTAGGTATATTTCATGGCCAAAGTAGCATGTGTGTGTGTGCGTGCGTGCGTGCGCACTTCTTTCCCTTCTATCATCTACCCATGATTCCCCCATCCCCCCCTCCACCTCCTGTGTTTGGTTTGTTTATATTAGCTGAAGTCGGTCCTTTGCTGTTTATAACAGTGTATTTATTACCTTTTGTAAATACGGAATGATATTTCTTTGTAAATTTATTTTTAATTTATATGCACTTGCATTACCGACATTTGGTGGTGTTTTTTTGTGTAGTGGGCTCTTGGACTGAGTCTGTTATATTTTGTAAAAAAAAATTCGTTTGTTTTAAATATTGCTGAATAAATAAATATATATATATATATATATATATATATATATATATATATATATATATATATATATATATATATATATATATATATATATATATAAAATACTATATATGCTATATAAATATATCGCACAATATACAACTGCCCAGAAAAGTAGCTTAAAGACACACACCCCATTGGTTACCGGGAGAGCCTGTAGATAAGACACACAAACATACTGTAGACATCCGTCAGGCATTAGAAGCTTTGTGTATCACTATTCGGTGCAACGTTGAGAATTTCATACCACGAAATCACAGACAAAGTGGCACTCGGCTCGAAACCTCTGCAGAATTTTGAATGCAGATTGTTAAGAATGGCTCAGAAATATTTATATGATGCTGGACTCTTATACCACACACATTGGTCACAAATATCACTGAACACCAATGTGAAATCGATATGAATTACAAAAAAAAAAAAAATGTGATCTTCTGTAACTTTGTGCTAATGTGAACTATTTTTCTGACCTTGTTAGCAGTTTTGAAATTCAATTTGTCAGTATAACTTTGTTAATCTATGTTTAAGATCTTTTGGTCCGATTTGTGTCCAAAAGGATTAGTCAGAGTTAGTAATATCTGCATGAGGGATGGGTTTTTCGTCTAGTAATCCCACATTGTTGCAGGTGAATATTTAATGTTTCACACAATGTATGGTATAATATTGTATATTGTGTTCAATAAAATCTAAAACTACTTTTCTATGAAGTGATTAAAAATGACGCATGAATATATTTTCCTTGTTTTGGTGTCTTTTGTTTTCTAGGACTGGTTTTAATCCCTCTTTGTGATTATATGACTGAAGGATGTTTTACATAAATTTACACTAAAGTACCGTTCTCCAATCAGATTAGTCAGAAGGTATTGATTAATATTCTATAACAACATTGCTCTGAGAGTTGCTGGCTGTACGGCAAATCACAGGCTTATATTAATGCCCTTATTATCATTTCTAGAGTAACAGCTAATTAACAGGGACTTGTATGGGACACGCGACATAATCTATGGATTTTTTAAAAGATGTCATTATTTAACAAAGAACAATGTTTACTCGTTGATATGGTGAAGCTTTCTGTGAGGAGATTTAATTGAGCCTTTATGGAAGGAGTCTCTAGTGTCAGAGCTTTGCAACAGTTGGAGATAAAGCTATAACGTGAAGTTTTCTGCTACAGGAAAAAGTCTTCTGAACAGAGGACTTTGCATGTTCAAGTTTCTCAGTAACATATATATGTATAAACAGTTCAAACATATGACATGTGTTTCTTTAATGAATCAGCATGTGTAGTGGAATAAGAGGAACAAAATAGTTCAGGACATGCTGTTATTCGAAAATGATCAACTTCCAGGTGCTAGCAGGAACTCTACTTCACCTCGGGCTGTATTGCACCACCTTGTTGTAGAATATTTTCCTATTACAGTATGCCCCATAGTTGTTTTTTTTTTTTATACCCCACATCAATTATACAAATAATCCTTAATCCAAAAAGATTCAGAATTGTGAGCATGAGCTGGAGCTTATTCGTGGCAGCTGTAAGAAGCCTTGTGCTTAGCTCTGGCATGTCGCAGCTTGTGCAGAGCTGAATCCAGTATGACAGGGTCACATTGTGTGACGTCCTCAGGCTCAAACTCACTGCTCTGTTTCCCAGGATAAACTCTGCATTGACTGTGCAGCGGCAGAACAGTGGCTAAACTTCACAGATCTTTCTGACCCACTCCACTATATTTTTATGTACTGTAAAAAAAAAATTATATCTATATATAGGAGATAGATGTGTGTATATATATATATATATATATATATATATATATATATATCCATCCATTCAATTTTCAATTCAATTTTCTTTGTATAGCGCTTTTTACAATGGACATTGTCTCAAAGCAGCTTTACAGAAATATATAAACACAGGATACAGATATTAAGTGTGTGAATTTATCCCTATTAAGCGAGACGGTGGTGAGGAAAAACTCCCTAAGATGTTAAGAGGAAAAAACCTTGAGAGAAACCAGACTCAGAAGGGAACCCATCCTCATCTGGGTAACAACGGATAGTGTGAAAGTAAAGGAATGTTCATTATGGTTTAATATGAAGTCTGTTTGGCCTTAGAAGCAAACTTAGTCCCAGCAACCACAGTGAGTGTGTCCATCTGGAATTGATGAGAGCTCCATCCAGAGGTAGGGCATCCGAACGGATCAGGCAGGTCTGGAGAACAGGGTCACAGGGAACCTGGAGCATATCCCAGGGAGCATGGGGCACATGGTGGGGTACACCCTGGACGGGGTGCCAATCCATCACAGGGCACAATAACATACACATTCATACACCCATACACTACGGACAATTTGGAAATGCCAATCAGCCTACCATTCGTGTCTTTCGACTGGGGGAGGAAACTGGAGTACCTTGAGGAAACGCCCGGAAACAGCACGATGAGAACATGCAAACTCCTCATACACAGGGCCGTGGCGGGATTCGAACCCCCAACCGTGTGTGTGTGTGTGTGTATGTGTGTGTTCAATTGCGATATTAAATTACACTTACATTATAGAAAAACCTGATTGTGACCTTGTACATTTAATTTTAGAGTTTGATTGAATCATTACTACATAATTCTCTATTTTATTACTGATCAGTCAAGTACATGTGACTGCTGAATAGCAGAGAAAACATTACTGCTAGCAGGGCTTAGCCTCAATATAAGGTTTTGTTTTTAGCATCAAAATCAGATTATTTATAAAGATCTTAAAGTGTATTATGTGTATTTTAAAGTGTATTTTGAGGAACCAAGCACAATAGCACCACAGATGGTCCAAAGAAAAACAGACAGAATGGTATAAAGAAGCAAGACTAGGGCTGATTTCTTCTAGACCAGACTGTTAATTCATGAAGTCCATCAGTGGCAATCAGGTCAGGAGATTACACAGAATGAAACACCCTGTAGATTTGATTAGCATTTTCCAGCTTGCTTCGTACACACATACAGGGCACATCAGCAGCAATGACTGAGAAAATGCATGGGAAATACAGTCATGGGTGTAATGAATGAAAACAAAGTAGATTATTTATTTTATCACCCTTTTCCCCCCAAAACAAATCCAATTAGAAGAGAAACTAAAATAATATAAATTCATTGTACACATTGATAAATCAATGTACAAATGATACAAAAGTTCAGATGGAGTTTTTTTTTTTTTTGCTTGTTTGATTGAATGAAGAGTTAAAGCTTTTCGGCTACCAAGTTTGGTAATCAGAGGAAACATAATAATAATAATAATAATAATCATTCCTTAGGTTTATGTAGTGCTTTTCTAGACACTCAAAGCTCTTTAGATTGTATGGGGGAAATCTCCTGAACCACCACCAGTGTATAGTATCCACCTGACGGCAGCCACAGTGCGCCAGAATGCCCACCACACACCAGCTATTGGTGGAGAGGAGAGGAGAGTAATGCAGCCAATTCAGAGATGGAGATTATTAGGGGGCCATGATAGATAAGGGCCAATGGAGGAATTTCACAAGGATTTCACCGAGGTTATACTGTAGCCCTACTCTTTACGAGAAGTGTCCTGGGATTTTTATTGACCACAGAGAGTCAGGACATCAGTTTAATGTCTCAGCATGGCATGAACCCTGTTCCTGGAGATCTACCTTCCTGAAGACTTTAGCTTCAACCATAATCGTGCCCACCTGAATATCTAATCGTCGCCTTAAGATGTTCTTGACCTTGAACTAAAACAGGTGTGTTAGATTTGAATCTTGGAGATGAAACCTGCAGGAAGGTAGAGCTCAAGGACGAGGGTTGGTGTGTGTGTGTATGTTAAAGTTTGGTCCACGCCATTCTTATCATGCCATCAGTGAGACTTTGTGCTGTAATGAATTGCTCAAATCTAATAGTTTATTTGTCAACAATTGATAGATATCAGATTTTAGCTGCACTGTGGCTTAGTGTTTAGCACTTTTGCCTCACTCCTCCAGGGTTGGGGGTTTGGAGCCCACCTCCGCCCTGTGTGCACAGACTTAGAATGTTCTCCCCGTGCTTCAGAGGTTTCCTCCTGGTACTCTGGTTTCCTCCCCCAGTCCAAATACATGCGTTGTAGGTTGATTGGCATTTCCAAATTGTCCATATGAGTAAATGGGTGTGCAAATGTGCCCTGTGATGGATTGGCACCACTTCCAGGGAGTCCCCTGTCTTGTGCACCAAGATCCCCGAGAGTTCCCTTGTGACCCTGTGTAGGATAAGTGGTACAGAAATGAATGGATGGGTGGATAGATTTTAGCTATTAGAACTGACAACAGTAATATTTGGAAGGTATTAGCAAAGTGTAGGAAGGTACTGTATTAACAAAATGTTTTAACAACATGTGCACTCACAGAAGGCTGTGAATAAGTAAGATTATTAACTGAGACTTTAACGCATATAGCACATGTTCTTTTAAAGAACCACTGAAGGCTGTTTCACCCACTTCACCAATGATTGAGCTCTTGATTGTGTAACGTCATTAAGGACCAAAGGTGATGCTAAAACAGTCTGATTATTTCTAACTCTTTGAGAGGTGAACAAGAATAGTTGCTCTCCTCCAAGTAGGCCTGTCGATATTTTTGGAAACCAAAGAAGTGCCTGAAATGTCTGACATCATTTTTTTTTTTTTTTAAATATGAATCACATGTTAGGATAATTGCTTCATCTTTTGACTTGTGTTACTCCAGTAAGACAGAAGCAGGCTGTGGTATTAAAAATGGCTGGATTAAAATAACATGAAAGGTCAGGAGGTAAATAAGAGGTTAGAATGTGGTGTAAGGAATTCAGTTCACCCCCTGAGAGAGTATTAACTTTGTACATGAAATCTGTAAATCAGTCTCGTCCTGGCCAGCCCAAACTATTTTTAACCTCTGGCCAATTAGCAGAATAGAGCGGTGACGCGAGTGGAGCCGAGAGTGCTGAGAGCATCTGCAGCTCCCGCAGCTCTCTGCAATCTGTTCAGAGCTGAATTCCTAGACACATCAGCGCACACACACAAATACACATGGCAGTGTTTTATGAAAAGTGTTGTCATGTATGCAGCATGTTAGGTCATAAATGTACATTCTATAGACATGTACATTGTATTAATGTACTAGGAATTGCTCAGACAAAATCATTATAGTATAGATCATGAGTTTTCCTGATGGGACCCCAGAAACCAGACAAAGACCAACGTGAGAACCTTCATCACCCCAATTAAAAATAAAAAGTTAGGTGGCCACTCATCTACTCACATTTAGCTAACATTGTATTGTTTGCAACTAAAGTTAAACCTACAGATGCTCCTACAGCATGAGAGCTGATATCATGACTGATGTTAGCCAGCTATAGTGTCCATGTGATATAGCCTTATTATTTTTTTACCTGAAAAGTTTTTACACTTTATTTCCTTAAAAAATACACAGAGAGACAAATCAAAATTGCAGAACACCATAAAATGTAGAATTGGATGTTTCAAGCATTGTATTTTTGTGCATATTTAAGTGCACAGTGTTCTGACAACTGACCCGCTTGTGGAAAGCCAGAGTATTAACAATGATATAAAAATGGGGAATATAAGTGTATGATGGTGAAGGTATTTAAACCAATCCCTGCTCATAGTCTTGCCACTGTATGATATTGCAGAGGGTAGTGTTGCCAACTCAAAGCTCCTAGAGTCTCTGGTTCAATCCTAAGCTCAGGTTACTGTCTATGTAGAGTTTGTTGCAATGGGTTGCCTCTGGTTTCCTCCCACTTCCAAAAAACATGCAGGTAGGTGGATTGGCTACGCTAACTTGCCCCTATGTGTAGGTAAAGGATAAAATTGGATAAAGCATTTACTGATAATGAGTCCATCCATTCTCTGTACCGCTTATCCAATGCAGGGTTGCGGAGAGCCTGGAGTCTATCCCAGGGGACTCGGGACACAAGGCAGGGGACACGGGGTGCCTGACGGGGTGCCAACACATCGCAGGGCACAACCGCACATGGACACACAACCACACTTGTGCAACTCATCACAGGGCACACACCACAGATAAATTAGACATATCTATCAGCCTACAGCTCATAGGGGAGGAAGCTGGAGTACCCGGAGAAAGCCCCTGAAGCACAAGGAGAACATGCCAGCCCTAGCACGAGATAACATTCGATTCCCACACGCAGGGCAGGACATCTGAGAAACCCAGAGGAAACACATGGACACAGGAAGTGAACATGTGAAAAGTGACATGAGCCCGGAGCTGTCAGGCAGCAATGCTCCACAGTGTAGGTGACCACAATGCCACCTATGAAGTATTATTATTAGACCATTTTAAAACTTGTAGAACTTTTAACTTGCTGAGATTTATTCACTGTCATGTCCACATCTGCGCCTGTCAACAACAAAAAAACAACCTCCAAAACCAGCATTTTGCTTGTGGCATTACTGAGCCATTGTCATTGCTTGTTTAATCTCACTGATCTGATCTCTGCTTTCTGTTTACTGATTCCAGTTTTGTCCTGCTGAGTTCATGCATGACCTTTTGCCTCATCAACAATACCAAGTACCATTTTTAGTGTCATGAATGACACCAATGTTCTGGCAGTCCCAGCTTTTTTCAAAGCTCTTCAGAGAGCTCATGGCTGTATGCGGGAATACTACACGCTTTACTGTGAGTACAAAAACAACCTCTTATATCTGTCACTAACAGTCTAATTGCAGGAAGTTGAGGAAAATTCCTTGTTTCTGGTAATGGGACAAAAGGACTATGTAAATCCTTGACTCACTCTGCAGATTTATGAAATCAAGTCTCTCCATAAAGAATGCTTTAATCTACTGTTCTACTGCGTGATCAAAACATTCCCTTATTCTCGCTCCTGCTTGTTTATGGGTTGATGGATGGTTATTCACTAGAGAGTGCTCAGAAATATATTTCTGAAGCCGCTCATGAAGTCTAAGTATTTCTGCGTTGATATGGCACCGTGACTATGGAGTCTGTTCCCTTGCACAAGCTCACTTGCACCTCTTTTGAGAGGTATTCAATATGTTTCTCGTGAAATAAACAGCAAAAAAAGAAACGTCCCTTTTTTCAGGAGACTGTATTTTAAAGATAATTTTGTAAAATCCAAATAAGCTTTACAGTTCTTTATTGGAAAGGGTTTAAACAATGTTTTTCATGCTTGTTCAATGAACCATAAACAATTATTGAACGTGCACCTGTGGAACAGTCCTTAAGACATGGACAATTTACAGGCGCTAGGCGATTAAGGTCACAGTTACAATAACTTAGGACACTAAAGAGACCTTTCTACTGACTCTGAAAAACACCAGAAGAAAGATGTCTAGAGTTCCTGCTCACCCGCGTGAACATGCCATATACCTGCTGCAGGGAGTCATGAGGACTGCAGATGCGGCCAGAGCAATAAACTGTAATGTCTGTAATGTAAGACGTCTAAGACAGTGCTACAGGGAGACAGGAAGGACAACTGATCGCCCTTGCAGTGGAAAATTGCATGTGTCCCCCCCCCAGACATGATCAAGAACTTGCAGATGCCTTGGTGGAAGAGTGGAGTAACATCTCACAGCATGTACTGACAAATCTGCTGCAGTCCATGAGGTTGAGATACACTGTAGTACTTAAAGCAGCTGGTGGAGACATCAGATACTGACTGTTACTTTTAATATTGACCCCCTTTGTTCAGGGACTCATAATTCCATTTCTCTTCGTCACGTCTGTGTTGTTGAATCTTTTAATGTTAATATAAATTAAATATATATATATAAATATAATATAAATATAAACACATGTTAAGAAATTTGCTGGAAATAAAAGCAGTTGTATGTGAGAGGACGTTTCTTTTTTGCTGTAACTATCAGCGACATGCTTCTTATGTGGGATTTCTTTCTTTAAAAAGCATTTTTGCTAGAGGAAATAGTTGGATGTTGGCCAGTTAAAGAACTTCCTTTAATCCTGCTTTATTGGCCAAGTACATTAGAGCAGTGGTCACCAACCCTGTTCCTTGAGATCTACCAAGGAATACAGCTGTGGTGGGATGGCAAAAGGTTGTTGAGCTTCACAAAATGGGAAGTGTCTATAAGAAAATAGCACAAGGATTGAAAATACCCATTTCCACCATCAGGGCAATAGTTAAGAAGTTCCAGTCAACTGGAAATGTTATGAATCAACCTGGAATTGGACGTGTGTCTATATTCTATCAACGCACTGTGAAGAGGATGGTTCGAGTGGCCAAAAAATCTCCAAGGATCACAGCTGGAGAATTGCAGTAGTTAGTTGCGTCTTGAGGTCAGAAATTCTCCAAAACTACAATCCGAAGTCACCTACATCACCACAAGTTGTTTGGAAGGATTTCAAGAAAAATACTCTCATCCAAAAACAAACTCAAGCGTCTTTAGATTGCCAGACACTACTGGAACTTCAAATGGGATCGGGTTCTGTGGTCAGATGAAACCAAAATAGAGATTTTTGGCAATAAACACCAGAGGTGGTTTTGGCACACACAGAGAGGTAGCCATATGGAAAAGTACCTCATACCCACGGTTAAATATGGTGGTGGCTCTTTAATGTTTTGGGGCTGTTTTTCTCCCAGAGGATCTGGACATTGTGTTAGGATACATGGCATCATGGACTCAAATATCAACAGATATTAAATGAAAACCTGACTGCCTCGGCCAGAAAGCTTAAAATGGGCCGTGGTTGGATCTTCCAGCAGGTCAATGATCCAAAACATACATCAAAATCAACACAAAAATGGTTTAATGACCACAAAATTAAGGTCCTGCCATGGTCATCCCTGACCTGAAACCCAAAGTAAACCTGTGTGGTGAACTGAAGAGGAGAGTCCACCTTGAAATTTGAAGGATCTGGAGAGATTCTGTATGGAAGAATGTTCTCAGATCCCTTACCACGTATTCTCCAACCTCATCACGCATTATAATAATAATTCCTTGAATTTATATAGCGCTTTTCTAGGCACTCAAAGCGCTTTACATTGTATGGGGGAAAATCTCCTCAACCACCATCAGTGTGTAGCATGCACCTGGATGATTCGACAACAGCCATAGAGCGCCAGAACACCCAGCACACACCAGCTATTATAGGAGAAGACTCAGAGCTGTTATCTTGGCAAAGGAAGGTAAAGTAGCACAATGTATTGACTAAAAGGGTGCCAAAAATTCTTACATACCTATATTTAACAAAGATTTTTTTTTTTTTTAAATATAAACCTCTGTTTTGTTTGCAATTGTTTGATATCCATGAGAGCAGAGTATTTTTGTGAATTTTTTAAACAGAAGATCAAAAGTTTAAACAATAAAGATAATTTTTCACAGGCTTCTATGCTTATATTTACCAAGGGTGCCAATATTAGTGGAGGGCGCTGTAAGCATGTAGTCAAACACTAATACATATGGAATGAAAAAATAAACAAAATACAAATCCAGGTGGCACATTAGTTTTTCTTTCCTTCTTTCTTTCTTTCTTTCTTTATTTATTAGAAAGCTTGCTCACATGCCATGTGGATGAGACTAGATCCTCATGCGTGTGAGTGATCAGATTTACAGTAAATCTTACAAGAGAAAAAAACCTGCCTGCTCAGGGTCACAGTGAATTAAATTAGGCTGTTAATTTGTTTATATTTTGGGAATAGAATCAACTAAATTTGTTTTTAAAAAATGTTGCAGGCTGGAACAAACAAAGCTAAAAACTGTGTGAGCTGGAAACAACAAAACAACAAAAAAAACAGTCCCATGCACATTTCTGAATGACAGAAAGGAAGGAAGGAAGGAAGGAATGAAGAAAGAAAGAAAGAAAGAAAGAAAGACTACAGGTTTAGGCCATGCCAACTTCAGGTTTAAATACAGATGCAAATATTTGGAGCACTAAACAGTTACAGATAATGGCATTGTGTTACAACACTGGTACATGAGGAATGTAACTGAGTTTAATTCTTTTGACATTACAATATGATAACAAAGACAACGACACAGACAACACTGACACACATATGAACAGAAGTGGATACTATATACCGTTATTGTACTATAAGTACAAAAGAGAATATTTCATAGATAAGCTTGCACCACTGGATAACTTCGGGACTACCAGGTTTAATATGCTTCACAGAAATTCCTATCACATGAGGAAACCCTACACCAGTTCCAATCTCCTTTCATGGACTAAACAGTAAAATATCCTGTTATTAAGACAAGCTCTCCTAAATCTCCCTGGCTGCTTCTGTCTTCTCCCACGCATCCTCATTTCCACTGAGCCACAATGTTTGGGGAGGCGCAGTGCAGTGGCAGTGCAGTGAGACTGACAGAAGGAAGGATGGAGGAGGGAGGTGACTTTTCCCTCGAGGGAACATGCTGATTCTCGGCCCAGGAACCAAAATGATTTCTGACATTTACTGGACATTGCACGTGCACTGCTTCTGCTCGCACTAAGGCTGGTTCTGCTGCTTGTATTGTGAAAACACACACATGCGCACGCGCACGCACACACACACACACACACACACATACACTGCCTCATATATTTAAAAAAAAAATATATATATATATATATATATATATATATATATATATATATATATATATATATATATATATATATATATATATATATATATATATATGTGTGTGTGTGTGTGTGTGTGTGTGTGGTGGGAGTGTGGGGTTTCTGGGATAGGGTGATAATCGAGTATCACTTGGAGTCCTTTCTTTACAGAGAATGATGATGGTAATGAAGGGTTGGTATGGAGGGTTTGGAAATAACATGATAGAATGCTGAGCCAAACAACAGGTACCTAGAGAAACACACACATACAGAGAGAGAGATAGATAGAGAGAGAGAGAGAGATATGCTGTGGAGTAAGTGTGTGTATATGAAAATAGAGATACATGGACAGAGAAAGTACAGCGGGGAAAGTGTGTGTATGTGAAAATAGAGACACTGAGAGGGAGATGGAGAGAGAAAGAGAGAGCGAGAGAGAGAGAGAATTGCAGTTTTAATCATTGCTATCTGTACCGTAGAAGCGCTGAGCTCCTGCCACAGCATGGTTTCTAAAGTTGGGCTACTGCTGAGCAGGGGTTGCCATGGCAACCCTATTAAAAATGACTTTGGCTGATTCAACTGGGCTTTATGTGATGCCACCCAAACATTCTCACACACCACCATTCCCTCGCTAAGGATTAACACAATAGTGTAGTTAGATCTTGCCAGTTAAATATGAGTACATTTATCTGCTGAAATGTTTCCTCAGAGCAGTGATTGTAGTCAATCCATAATGAACCACATGATTTAATGATTTTATTTGCGGTGTTGTTAGGGCTCCCCGATTTATTCATCTCATTCTTTGTAGGCTATACTACCTCAAAAGCAAATGAGTTGCAGAAAGTAATTTCAGCAAGTATAAATCAAAATCAAATGCGATGCTAAGAACATGCCTAAAGTAAGTACTGCATGCCTTTTGCAAGTGCATGACATGGAGAGCGACTGTGTACTGTTTTTCTCCCAAAAGTTATTTAATAACTCTGTTATCAGTTTGATGACTGCAGTTCTTAAAAGTCTTAAATATCAAATACAGTTCCCTCTGAAACTACTGGAACAGAAAGGCCAGTTCATTTGTTTGTGCTACATGCCAGAGTCATTTGAGATGAGACGAGAGTTTAGGATTTCAGCTTCTATTTCCTGGTATCTAGATGTGTTAAACAACACGAAACATACAGTATAACAGTCTCCTCTTCAGGAGGTGAAATGCATACTCAGTTGGGTTAAGGTCTGGTGATCGACTTGGCCAGTCTAAAGCCATCCGCTTTTTCCTCCCGTGATGAAGTCCTTTGTTGAGTTGTTTTGGATCATTGTCTTGGTGCATGATAAAGTTTCTCCCAATTAGACTGGATGCCTTTCTCTGTAAATTATCAGACAACATGTTCCTGTAATCTTCTGAATTCAGTCTGGTGCTATCATCATGAGTTACATCATCAATAAAGATTAGTGAGCCTGTTCCAGAAGCAGCCATGCAAGCCCAAGCCAAGGCACTACCTCCACCATGTTTCACAGATGAGCTTGTATGTTTTTGCTCCTGTGCAGATCCTCACTCTCCACACTTTCGCCTTTCCATTATTTTGTTGTTGTTGTTAATGATAATGAGTCTTTATTGGTCACATATACATTACAGCACAGTGAAATTCTTTTCTTCGCATACCCCAGCATGTCAGGAAGTTGGGGGCAGAGCGCAGGGTCAGCCGTGATACAGTGCCCCTGGAGCAGAGAGGGTTAAAGGCCTTGCTCAAGGGCCCAACAGTGGCAGATTGGCAGTGCTGGGGCTTGAACCCCCGACCTTCCGATCAGTAACCCAGAGCCTGTTGTTGTTGTTGTTGTTGTTGACTGTTGATTTGGTGGGTTTCTTCACAGCTCTCACAATGTTTCTGTCATCAGCTGTTGTTGATTTCTTTGGCTAACCCATTTCTTCTTCGGGACAATCCAAATTGCTGTATTGGCTATGCCCAAGGTTTCCATGTGATCAATGTCCGTAATTGATTCCCCCTCTTTTCTCAGCTTCAAAATGGCTTGCTTTTCTCCCATAGACAGCTCTCTGATCTTGATGTTGGCTTATCCTTTTTAACAACAGATGCAGTCTTCACAGGTGAAATTGAAGGCTAAAACCTAGAGTAGATGTTCAGAGCTATTTGGTGTTTAAACAATAAACCTAACAGGACACACCTGGGTAACAAGAAACATTTGTCAGTCGCATGTTCCAATATTTGTGCTCGCCTACAAATTGGGTGATACAAAATGTGCTATGTTCTACAGTATGTCATTTAACACATCTACATAGAAATACCAGGAAATGAAAGCTGAAATTCTTAACTGTCTTCTCATCTGATATTCATCTTTTGATCTCAAACCCAAATGTCTTCAGTCTACAGCAAAAACAATGAATTGGCCTCGTCGTTCCAATAATTTCAGAGGGGACTGTAGAGCTTGGGAAGGGTTTGAGGCATCAACAATAAGTGAATATGAACAGACTCATTTACACATTTTATTATTTGCATTCATTCACAAGAATTTAGTCCTTAAATCCACGGCAGAATGTGTTTATTTTTAACATCACTGTTAGATGTTAGGCTGAATCAACTGTTTGGGACCATTTGATAAAATAGAAAAGGGATTTGAAAACAAGACAGGGATACTGAACTTATCTTATCTGATTTTATCTTGGGTGGCATCTTGCCAAAGCCCTCTGGAGACCTAAAAATGAACACAAAGCAGAAAGAAGAAGTGGACATGGTGGGTCTGAGAACATGACCCAAAACACGTAGCGATGAATGTGTATGAGTGCATGATTAGATATGGTGGAGGGATAGTGTACAGGTGTGGTCTTTCTTCTGCATTTCATCTATCACATACAGTGCCCTCCAGAGTAACACAAAATGATTGTTTCAAAATAACACCTGCCCTCATGTCTAGCAAGGTTGGAGGTACTTGTTCTCCATCAAGTACATCATCAGGTTTTCAGTACGGCTCAAACCTGGAGACTGAGTTAGTCATTGCAAAACCATTTCCAAGCATTTCTGTGTTGCTTTGGAAGCATATTTGGCTCATAATATTGTTGAAAGTTCTAATTAGTTCCAATTACCTCCTGGCAGAGGTAATCAGGTTTTAGACTGAAATGATTTAGTTCCTCTATTTTGCAGTTGGGAGCAATTGTAGCAAATGTAATTTATACAATCATTTCTGCTCATTTTATGAAGGCTGCCATTCTAAAGGCTACTGTATTTATCCACGTGTGATTCTATATGCTTTGATCACATTGATATACAAAAGATTTTTTTTTTTAATGTACTTATCATTTATCAAGTCTCAGAAAAAGCTGAGATGTCTTTATGGGAAAGTAAATGAAGTCCTATCTGAATTATGGGATATCAAATATTCTATAAGAGGTTAATTTCATGATCTTTCATGATAAGTGATCACATGTCTCTATGTTTTTTGTGGGTTTTTTTTTTTTTTTTTTTTTTTTTAAATCTGAGGGGGGGAAAAGGCTCGTGTTACCCTAATCATAGTGTAATGTCACAGTTTGGCAGCAATAGATAAATAAGTGAGATTACATAAATGTGCAATTAGTGTGCAGGAAAAGTGACGAACTAGTTGCAGATATGCACAGCTTTATTCTGCAGGAAATGTGATGAACTAGTTGCAGATATGCACAGCCTTATTCTGCAGAAAATGTGATGAATGTAATAGCAGAAATGCACAGCTTTATTCTGCAGGAAATGTGATGAACTAGTTGCAGATATGCACAGCCTTATTCTACAGGAAATGTGATGAATGTAATAGCAGAAATGCACAGCTTTATTCTGCAGGAAAAGTGATGAATGCAATAGCAGAAATGCACAGCTTTATTCTGCAGGAAAACTGATGAACTAGTTGCAGAAATGCACAGCTTTATTCTGCAGGAACAGTGATGAATGTAATAGCAGAAATGCACGCTTTATTCTGCAGGAAATGTGATGAACTAGTTGCAGATATGCACAGCTTTATTCTGCAGAAAATGTGATGAATGTAATAGCAGAAATGCACAGCTTTATTCTGCAGGAACAGTGATGAATGTAATAGCAGAAATGCACAGCTATATTCTGCAGGAAAACTGATGAACTAGTTGCAGATATGCACAGCTTTATTCTGCAGGAACAGTGATGAATGTAATAGCAGAAATGCACAGCTATATTCTGCAGGAAATGTGATGAACTAGTTGCAGATATGCACAGCTTTATTCTGCAGGAACAGTGATGAATGTAATAGGAAAAATGCACAGCTATATTCTGCAGGAAAAGTGATGAATGTAATAGCAAAAATGCACAGCTATATTCTGCAGGAAAAGTGATGAACTAGTTGCAGAAATGCACAGCTTAATTCTGCAGGAAAACTGATGAATGCAATAGCAGAAATGCACAGCTTTATTCTGCAGGAAAACTGATGAATGCAATAGCAGAAATGCACAGCTTTATTCTGCAGGAAAAGTGATGAATGGAGTTTTTCTGGCCCGCTTTAAACTCCTGCTGTGAGCTGCACGCTCGCGCGCCTTGTTCTAAAAGACAGAAAATAATATCTATAATATAAACCTGACAGAATTAGCTAAATATCTTACACCAAACCGAAAGGAGAACATCAGTTTGACGAAGCCAAGGTGAATATACTGCCTCGCTGCTTTTAATGAACTGGGCGTTGAAACTCTTCCTCGTTTGTGTGAAGTCAGGGCTGACACCGGGGCAGGGGAGTTTACTCAGGTAAATCCCGAAATTCATGATAATCGCTATTGTTTCTGTTTTATTGCAACCCTACGTTGTGTTTTGCTCAAACGCAAATTTTATGTAGTAAATAACAAAGTGCTAAAATGAATAAATCCCCGACCGCGTGTGCGTGCGTGTACTCGCTTGTTTGAGGAGGAACTGTGCTGTTTTTTCACACCTGAGTAGGAACAGGAAAAGTTTAGCCTGTGTGATCAGTTGTGTGAGCTCCGTGATTCCGTAAAAGATGGTAAAGAAGATCAAACACTAGGTACCAGGTTTATTTACAGATTAAGCCTACGAGTTCCCGTTTAGGCTCAAAATATAGTGAGGTTCCTGCTCATTTTAATATTACAAAATGACCTTCATGGATTGTTACTGGCATCTCATAGTATCTTTGGCACTTCACTTATTACTTGTTCAGTGGGAGATAATTCTATGGTGCTATCCTCCTCTCCTCCTCCACATCATCATCATCATCATCATCATCATCATCAGGGATCCTGCACTTGGTCTAGAACTGTATGGTGCATGGCTGTTTTCCTGAAAGGCTAGATGTATTTGGAATAGAGGCCCAATATCATTGTGCACTCAGTCTAGAAGTACAGGATGGGGTGGAACCTAGAACATGGGCTGTGTACTTTGCCAGTAACCCAGAGAGATTGTGTTCTTCGTGTAGGAGCCCAGGGTGTTCGTGTACTTGACACGGAAGCCCAGGGTGGACGTGTACTTGACACGGAAGCCCAGGGTGTTCGTGTACTTGACACGGAAGCCCAGGGTGGACGTGTACTTGACACGGAAGCCCAGGGTGGACGTGTACTTGACACGGAAGCCCAGGGTGGACGTGTACTTGACACGGAAGCCCAGGGTGTTCGTGTACTTGACACGGAAGCCCAGGGTGGACGTGTACTTGACACGGAAGCCCAGGGTGGACGTGTACTTGACACGGAAGCCCAGGCTGTTCGTGTACTTGACACGGAAGCCCAGGGTGGACGTGTACTTGACACGGAAGCCCAGGGTGCTTGTGTTCTTGGCCAGGAAGCCCAGGGTGCTTTGTGTTCTTGGCCAGTAAGTCCAAGGTGCTTTGTGTTCTTGGCCAGTAAGTCCAAGGTGCTTTGTGTTCTTGGCCAGTAAGTCCAAGGTGCTTTCTGTTCTTGGCCAGTAAGTCCAAGGTGCTTGTGTTCTTAGTGTAGGAGACAAGAGTGGACGTGTACTTGGCCAGTAAGCCCAGGCTGGATGTGTTATTTTGTGTAGGAGCCCAGGTTCGATGTGTATTTGGCCAGTAAGTCCATGGTGAATGTATTCTCAGTGTAGGAGCCCTGTGTGGATGTGCACTTGGCCAGAAAGTCAATGGTAGCTGTGTACTTTGCCAATAGGTCCAGGGTGGATACTTGTACTTGGCCTTTAAGCCCAAGGTGGATATACACTTTGTTTAATATAAAAAAAAAGGGTGCTTTGAATCAGTGAAGTATGTTGCTAAAATAAAAGCAGTTTTGCTTTTGTGATATGATGTCAAACCTCACAATAAAAAAAAAATTGGTTTGTTTTTGCCACGTGCCGTGATTCTTGAATAGACATCGGCTTTGCTTTTTTTTTGTCCTTTGACTATTGTGAACGCTAGCCTGTTTGTACTGTGGTAGTAAAACAAATGAGTTTTAAAAAGACAAAAAAAGTTTTTCCCGTTTGAACAGTAAAATTTTGATGGCAGTATTTTTTTTTTTTAATTAGATTTCTTTACTAGATTACCCATTTTACTCATTTTTCGCATGGAGTATTTATTTTCTGTACTACATTGCTGTTTTGTTATTGTGTGAGGTAGTATTTTTATATTAATATTAAGGAAACTTTAGTAAAATGATCGTTCTGGTTTGAATAGCTTGTTGTTTTCACTGGTCTTAGGCCTGAGGCTGGTGATGGGGGGTCTACTGAAGTCAGCACCATGGTGATCTGCTGACATACACTTGAGAGAATCTAACAGCTTGTTAAAATTTGTTACACACGCATGCAATGGTTCACATTAAAGGAATTCATGAAGTTGCCAAAAGAAGGAGGGTGGTGAGGTTAAGGGAAAGACAGCTGTCTCTTAGAGCGACTGTGCGAAAGAGTGAGATAGTCAAATGATCATATCCTCTGCATGAGCTCTGGCGTCAAAGGGAAACCGTACACTGTTAGACAGCATTTTGCTTAGAAAGCTTTCAACAGCTGCAGCGAGAAAATATTACGTAATGACGGGTATGTAAGTGATCTTGAATCAAGACTACTGCAGTTGAAATGGAAGAGTTACCAGTTCATTTGACGTTATACGATTCCATACTGGGGTCATGTCACTGTCATGCAGCAAAAGGGCCGTAATGTAATCCAAACCCTTATGTACGTCATAGTGCTCATACTGCCTGCTCACCCTTTGCTGACCCATTCACTCTTTAGCAGCTGCTGTTGGGCTGATCTCTAATAAACCAGCTGTCCATGAGGATGAATATCCTCTCCTAAATGCTCAAGGTATAACAGTGCAATGTGTACTAAAAACACCAATGCTGGACCAGTGAACTAGTTAGTATAACTTAAACATCCAGAGTTTTAGGCTAGAAGAGGAGGGGTTGAGCATTTGTTGGCTGCATATACTAATTTATAAATTAAAAATATGCTGAAACAATTTAATTTGAAGTAAACTACTATTTAAAAAAAAAATCAGGTCAAATCACCCATCTGCAGAGAAAAAACAACCTACTTATATGGCAGCTTCATTTGCTGTGTGTCTGTAGTGCTCATATTAAAGCACTTACTGACTACAGCAGAAGTGTACTGTATATGCAGTCTTATTTCTTTTGCTGTGTAGGTTTCGTGTGTAGGTGTGGCCTACATATCCATTCCCCAGCATGTCTTAAGGAAGTCTTCCTCCAGTTCCTCAGAGAAAAGCTCCAAAACCAGGAGGCTTGATCTAACGTTAGCATGGCAGGATCCTCAGAGAGACACGTAGCAGAAGTAGGCCTCATCTAAAAGTGGAAGCTAACTATCAGTTAAGTTCGCTGAGGAAGCTGTACATCCATTAGAGAGACCCAGTTAAGTGCGTCATGCAGGTAGCTCTGGAGCACATCTTCGTCATTGCAGACGTACAACCCAAATTACAGTAGATTTTTTTTTTCTCTCTCTTTTTATAGTGCTATGAGAGCGAAAGGGAGAGAGAGCGAGTGTGAGGGGTGAATGAAAGAAGAGTGTTCTTCAGTAACATCAGGGGGGGAACGATTGGAGCAATAGTTTCTACTTAAGTTGAACGTAAGATTCTTAATATTAAGAATGAGGAATTGTTGGGAGGAGAAGTGTTATGGTGTACTGCTCTCAGGGTATACAGTGCGCAGGAAATATGGCATTTGTTGCAGCTGAATGCGAGCATTTTCACCCCCATGGTTTCTGAGAGAAGTAAGGAAATTGGCAATGGATTTACAGGAAGTGGTAAAAACGACAATAATCCAAAACCTGAAAGCAAAACAAACGTTCAAAAGTAATCTGAGAAGAACCAAAAGAAAGAATGACCGTCTCAGAATCTAGGCTACACAACTGCGCAGTTTTCATCTTTTGAACACAAGGGAAAAAATCAATTAGAAAATAATTTATTTTCTTTTTTTATTATTATTATTATTTTTTACCTATATGGCAGTAAACTCCAGAGGGAGTGGACGAATCGCGCTGTTGTTGTTGTTTTTAGAACCGACGTGGAGATACTTGCAGTTGCATGTGTGCATTTACTAAATACAAGTGTGCTACAACTGTGTCGGCTTTCCACTATTTTAGATCTAAAAAAAGAAATAAATAAATAAAGGAAGGAACTGCCGTGTACTTCAGTCATGTTAGTAAATGTAGTAAAAATTAAGTGTGGTACACACAATTCCCAGATAAATATAAAATTTTCGGACAAAAGTTCTTCATCATCTGTGTGAAGAAAGTGCTTCTGAGATTGCATTACAAATTTATCATCATCATTATTATTATTATAAATTTGTGCTGCAACATATTAAATAAGCAACAGTATTTAATTTTTAAAGTGAACTAGTTTTTTTAACGAACTTTTTAACGAGTAAACAATAGTAAACAGCTTTTCTGTAGAGTTTTGATGGGCTTTTAAAGGCTAAGAGTTGGTCCTCTTGGTTGTCTAAATAAATAATTGAATTAATACACTGGCGCTTGAATTTTGCCATTAATACCGTCCTCGTTGTACATCTGCTCCAGTTTTATTTCTAATCTTATTGGTATATACGTTTTAGGTTGCCTGAGGTAAAAGAAAGGCGAGGGCAGTAGAAAAGTAGAGGAGGGAGTGGTGCAGAGATATTTGCAGATGTGGAGCTGATTTCAGAATACATTTGCCATGTTTATTTGGGCCTGAACTCCCCTCTGGACATATAGGCTGGTATGAATGAGAGTCTCTCTCACTCTCTCTCTCTCTCTCTCTCACTCTCTCTCTCTCACACACACACACACACACACACACACACACACACACACACACACACATTTGCATGCACACACATGCACGCACACACATGAATACATTCATAAACACACATATGAACCATAATGACATCATTAGAAGGGCTAAAGTAAGACCCTCTCAAGAGAGTCTGTATTAAGAGAGGGGCAACAAGCTTAACTTTTCCATTTTCTCATTCTGAGCATTTACTTCACTGGCCATCATTTGTGAACAGAAGAGAAACTGTTGAATTTAACATCTTTTAATAAGAGTAAATGAATATAAGTAACAGAAGCACACTCGTTTTGAGATATTTTTTTTCGAGGTTTGTGAATGATATCCTGTCCAGTCTATTCACTAAGAGCAAATACAAATGGCAGCTTATAGTGTAATGGCTACATTAAATGACAGAACTGTCAATGTATTTGCTTTATAGAGTCAAAATGGGTGTTTATGTTTCTCTAACATAACCTATGGGAGATTATCTAAAAATAGGATAGGCTTAATGCAGATTTGTGGCATAAAAGTGCTATACAAACATCCAGCCATTACCTGAAATGCTGTATGTGGTGAAGTCAGGAACTGGACCAAGTTACTTGAATACATCGTATTTTTCTGTTCCGAGAAGTGAGGGAAAACAGCGGGGATGTGCCTGTTTATTGAGCAACAATTTGCGTCTGATTGACGCCCAACTAATAATTCCACTAGGTAGCAAACTGAATTTTTTTTTCAGATGTGAAATATTTGTGCAAATATATATATATATAATATAAAAAATAAATATTATATATTTATATATTTGCTTATATATATATATATATATATATATATATATATATATATATATATATAAATATATATATAAATATATATATAAAATTTATTTATTTATTTTACAATAGTTAATTAGGTAAAAGTAAGCAAATTGATATCTGCAAAAAATGTTACATATACCATTGAAGTAGAAATGCAACGCTGTGGGAAGACCTGAAACAACAGGCCTCACTGGTGTAGTTTTTAAAACTTTCTTTAAAGAGCGTAAGTAGTAAGTTTTGGAGTTGTGTGATGGTTTAAAGATTAAGTATATCGCTGAAAAGTTCAGTATTTTGACTGCTCTCTTAGGAGGAGATTAACATCTGCTGAGCCTAGTGTGAAGTTTTTATAGGCTGGTTTATTTCATGTTCATGGTCTTAGAAAGTAGTCTCGTGCTTCAAAGAAGCCTTTTCCCTCCACGTCGCTAACAATTTGGTCAAATATGAAAATGTGTCATAGGTGAAACTTCACTTGAAGTCTAAAAGAACTAAATCTGTCACTTTTATGTGAATATGTGGACTTGGGGTTTGTTGACCTTAGGGGAAATTTTCTTAACAGAGGATGTGTCTAGGGTTTTTTGTTTTGTTTTGTTTTTTTAAACACACCAATATGTTCTTTCAACAAATGGATGTCAAGTGAACAACATTGGTCCATACTAGGCTTTAATGTTGTTGTTTTTTTTAATACCTTTTGAGTTCTCGGATCTGAAGGTGTTGATTACTTTTCTACAACGATGGCCCTGATAGTACTGTTTGTAACTCAAATCACATATTTATATTAATTAATTGATCTTGTTCAAATATATTATCATTTCTATAATAACAGTTCATTTACAGGAACATGTATGACAGACGCTCCACATAGTCTAAGTTTAATAACGAAAACCATGCTGTTGTTTAACAAAGAAAAAAATATCATCATTGAAAACATGTATAATCACTGTAAGTAAGTTTATTTAACATATTATGGAAGGAGTCTTGGTTGTCCGCATGCTCTAAAGAGGTCAGTTCTGCCACGGAACAATCTTCAGGACTTTGTGCTTTCTGGTTTCTCTATAACATGATAAGCTGCTCTGTTTTTTGTCTTATTAACTTCAAGAGACAGAGAAGGGAAAAAAAGAGAGCCTTACGCAACACCATGGATTATTTTCCTATAACAGCACGTCCAATCGAGTTTCATATCCTTATATGCACCTACATTGTTATAGTCAACATTTTTTTTAATAATGAAAAGAATTTCCCTGTATGCTTGTTTGAAATCTTAGTTATTTAGACAGCAGTGTGTTCTGTTGACCTTCATGATCTGAGCACATGCTTTTTTTATGAAAAGAAAGAGGCATTGTTCGAACGAAGCCTTGGTTACGTGCACTCAGTGCCTCTCCTCTTAAGGTCATAGTTTGCCCTGTAGACTGGAGCTACTGCTGTAAAAATGCCTTGACAGCATGTTCGCTTACTTCCTGAGCCTACTGATTCTACTGTACGTAAGACACGATGATGATTTAACAGCTCAGTTACTGTGTGTGCTACAAAGAATTTCTACAGATGTTTAATGAACGGGTAAACGTGTAAAAATAAATAAATAAATAAATAAAAGTCATGCTGGTGCTGCAAGTAGCATTTCCGCCTCACAACCCAGTGTCATCAGTTTGATATTGATCTTAGATTACTGCCCGTGTGAAGTTTCACAAGTTCTCACCACATGTCCATGTGGGTTTTCTCTGGGATCTCTGGTTTCCTCCCACCTATCAATAAAATGGTGGTAAGTGGATTGGCTATGCTAATTACCCCTGTGTGAATCAGTGTGTATGTGTGCCTTGTACAAGGTGTTTCAGGAATAGGATCCAGGTCCACCATGATCAGAATAAATTGCTTACTGATGAAGGAATGAATGAATGAATAGCATGCGCAACTATTCACACTTGTAAGAAATATAGCTAATTATGTTTAAATGTATTTTGTAATACTTATAGTTAGTTTTAATTGTACTGTTTTTGCCTTATCAAGTAAACCTGCTGCATCATGGTGACAACTAATGACAATTTGATACGTCAAGTATGCAAATAGACACAAAATTATGGAGCTCTAAAATCCAATTTCTGAATTCAAAATTTTTGACAACGTAGTTTTTTTTTTTTTTTTTTTTTTTTTTTTTTTTTTTAACCAATAATTACGTTTAACGAATATTTAAAGACATATAGGGTGGGGTGCACCAATAAGGATTAAGCTTAAATCTAGATTAAATCAAAGTTTTGTCTAATAATTCTGTTGCACCAAACTTTAAACCTTGTTTAAAATAAGCAGGCTTACATTTAAACCATCACTTTAATCCTGGATTTAATTTCACAATAAAACTGGATTAACTATAACCTTGTTGCTCCATCACTTTAAACTCAGATTTTAAATATTTTTATTTGAATTTTTTCATTTTCCCAGCCTGTATCGGTTATGCGAATGAGCGGTTAATAATGGCAGTTGAAATTTTTTTTTTTTTCATTCAAAGTTTAAAGTTCACGATGCCTCTGTAGTCATTCAAGTGGAAGTGAAAGTTACGTTGTTGCGGTTTAGTTACACTGGAGAATTCATATATTTTCACGTTTATGAAATCAACATGCACTGCCGCTATGTTGTCAATGGCGGATCCTTCATGATGGAGAAAATGATTCGTAGATGGAGGTTTTAATCGCAGGTTAGAATTCGAATCCCCGATTTGTTAATCTGAGTTTAAAATTAAGTGACGCAACACGACTTGATTTAAAATAAATCCCAGATCAATAAATCCTAGATTAACTCTAAACTGTGATAAATTTAATCCTTATTGGTGCAACCCACCCATAGTAATATAGTTATCAGAACTTACTAAGTTAAATCAGGAGTGAACAGATTAATTAGTATTAGATCAGGAATGACCAAATTAAAATTACATTAGATTTGGATTAAATTCTCCTAGATATCACTTTGTGGCTGATATTTTTGTGTAACCAGAACGTAGTGCAGTGACGCTTTTACTTGCCTGGTGGGCTAACTACATCACAAAAATTTCCAGTTGTTTTAAATGTAATATTGTGATCTTATTGCAAACCTAATAAGTTTTTAGGTCATGATAGTGCTAAGAGTATTTAATACCGGTTTATGCCTAGTAACGAGTGAACGATGTACAGATTTTTCTCTTTACAGGATTCATTAAACTCTGCCTGCTACATTTGAACTATAGTAAAAGGTGCATTGCTGTAATCCAAAGTGAATCCAAAGAAGAAGAAGGAAAAAGACAGATATGGGATTTTTAGCATTATAAGCCACTCTTTTGCAGTATAGCTCTCTGCAGATTGGTAGCACATGTAGCATAAAATTTTCCATTTACAGAGTTACTTATGACTCTCCTGATCCTTATCCTGGCACTCTTTCATATAAGCCTGCATCGTGTAACAACTTCACGTTTACTAGCTCACGTCACACTCCGTTGTGCAAAACAAGGCTAGCTGTGGAACGTGACCGAGTTTGCGGAAAGCCCCTACATGCCTCTCTAACACTACACACACCCGTTGGTGATCAGCGGTGATGATTGTGGGAGCGGCCCTTTAGCCCAAAACAACATTCCTCCAGTGACTTTGGCATAATGCGATGGCACAGATTAGAGTCCTACACGTCTGGTCTTCTCCTGTGCCTACGTGCTGTTTGACCAGCGATGCTCTGCAGAAGGCTGGCACGAGCCATCACACATGCTCACACACCCTCATCAGCGGCCTTCCTTCCCCCTTGCAGCCCTAAAGGAGTTGGCTCAGACGATGAATTTACGAAACAATTAGAACTTCCTTTGTTGATGTCATGGGTTGATTTGTGTAGAGTAGGAATGAGTGATATGACCCTTAATGAGGTCACATATCATGAGGTCACATATAAAAATGCTATATTATGTATACATACACTATGACCAAAAGTATGTGGACACCTGCTCATCACAGAGTTTGAAGACATGGTTTGCCAAGGTTGATGTGGACGAACTCGAGTGGCCTGCGCAGAACCCTGGCCTCAAGCCCTTTTTGGAATGAACTGGAATGCCGACTGCACATCAGGCCTCCTCACTTAACATCAGTGCCTAACCTCACTGACGCTCTTATGGCTAAATGAGAACGGATCCCTACAGTCACAAACCAAAATCTAATGGAAAGCTTTCTCAGAAGAGTGGAGGTTATTATAATAGCAAAGGGGGACTACATCTGGAACACGATGTTCAAAACAATGTGATGGTCATTTGTCAACAAACTTTTGACCATATAGTGTATGTGCTTAAAGGGATAGCTCAGCCAAAAATGAAAATTCTGTCATCAATTACTGACCCTCATGTCGTTCCAAACCTATAAAACTTTTGTTCCTCTTTGGAGCACAAATGAAGACATTTTAATGAAACCTGGGAGATTTGTGTCCGTCCATTTACAGTCCAAGTAACCAAAACGTTCATGCTCCAAAAAGTTCGTAAAGGCATCGTAAAAGTCATCCATGTGAGTCCAGTGGTTTAATCCCAATTTTATGAAGCGATACGAATGTGTTGTGTGCGTAAAAAAAAAAATTTTTTAAACCCCCCAAATTAAGGGGACATCATCTTCAGTAAACCCTTTATCCTGGTGATCCAGAGCCAATCCTGGGAACATTGCACACAAAGTAGGAGTTACTTAATTATTACTTAATTTAATAACCCTCTAGATTAATTTAATTCATTTTTATTACTTACTTAATTATTTCATTTAACCACTCAGAAATTAGTGCACTTCCTGCCTATTTGCAATAAAGGTCATCAGGCTCTCAGTGTAGCTTTTGCCAATTTTATTGTAACTAATTATTAGATGACATTTATTTATGAGGCTGAAGTTCAAATTTTGTATCTAGCCACTGGGATATAGATTTCTCAAACAATTCTGAAAACCTTACAAGCGTTTTACAAAATCACACTGAACTATTCTCATCTATCACAGAGGACTATTCTCATTCACGATTGCTGTTTGATGAATGATCCTTTGTGTTGATTCATGAACGATCTCTGGTCCTTTGTAGACTGTGGCCATGGGTTGACTTGGTCACGAGGCAATGTTCAGAGCAACACTGAATCCCTGCAGCACATTTTACTCACAGTTTAATCAGCATGCTTTTAACTTCTGTGACACTCTCATGTAATAATAATCAGTCCTTTAACTCACAATTACTGCTGGACAGATGCACACCCTCTCACCCCCAAACTCTGTGTGCGTGTGTGTCTGTGCGTATGTTTCTGTGTGTGTGTGTGTGTGTGTGTGTGGCAGGGCTTGTGCAGCTGCTGCTAGATGTTTTTAGGCAGATGAATGAGTTCTGCACCCAGAATCTGTGTGCCATCTATCGGAGACAGCAGGAACGTCTGCCCAATAAGTAGGTCAAACAGCGTGGGAGGGGTGAGGTAGAAGACTGGAGAGATAAAAGATCACTATCTCACACTCCACTTATCTCTGACACAATGGTGTCAAATTATTGTTACAAATTTACTGTAGCAAACATTTTATCACATTTAATCAGTAATTGACCTATATGTTGTAGATATTTTAAGTATGTTCTTCACTTTGTTAGTGAATGTAAACATGTTTTAAACATGCAGGAGGAAAATTTGGTTAACTGCACTTTTGCAGTTGTTTCCTATTCAGGTGTTTGCGAGTCTTCCATTTGCAATTACAGTCAAATGAAATTGTACATAATTTAGCATTTCAATTATTTTCTTTTGGTATGATATGAAAAGACAAAGGCAAATACAGACCAGTGACAAATTAAAGGAATTAATTTTTTCTGGTATGGTATGAGTCTGATTGTCCCTTTTAGATGGCTGCATCATTGCATATCAATTCAAAGTTCTGCTGACTGATCACCTTTATCTTATAATGAAACATTTCTATCCTAACGGGAGTGGTCTCTTACAAAATTATTCTTCCCCCATCCATAGGCCATGAGGGCTTACTGAATGGTTCATGGAGGGTGAAAATGATGTAAATCAATTTGTTATATGTTATGGCCTTCATAGTCACCGGATCTCAACCCAGTTGAACACCTATGCAAAATTTTGGAGTGACATCTTTGTCAATGTTCTCTACCACCATCATCAAATATTAAATATTTTTTTAGCTCAGGTTGCATGCAGTTTGTGGGACATTTTCTGATTTAACTGTCTGGAACCAGTGGAAAGCCTCTCTCATGCAGTTTAAAGGCTCAATCCCATGACTGGGCAAGTTTGTGCATGTAGCAATAGGTTGCTTTTGGGGTATTATTCAAGAAGAGAAGATACCTGTCCTCTAATGCATGGTTTAACAGGTCTGTTATGATTGCAGTCAAATGCACACTGATGCATTATCCTTTTAGGGTAAGTATGTAAGTAAACTAATTTTGAGTTTTGACTCGCAGTGCATGTTAAGTTATGCTTGGTTGAAATACACATATATACTCTCTATTGTTAGGGAATAATGCCTTTATTTTGTTTTGGTGCTGTGTTGCTTCCTGAACCCTTCCGTTCTTAATGAGGTTAAAATGAGCTCAGAGCAGGGAACACTGCTGGAAGAGAGATCAGATGTAATGACAAATATTGAACAGCAGGTGGCAGACATCATCCATCCATCCAGCTTCTACCGCTTACTCCTTCTTCAGGGTCGTGGGGAACATGGAGCCTATCCCAGGAAGCATCGGGCACAAGGCGGGGTACACCCTGGACAGGGTGCCAGTCCATCGCAGGGCACAATCACACAATCACATACGCACTCACACACCCATTCATACACTACGGACACTTTAGACACGCCAATCAGCCTACCATGCATGTCTTTGGACTGGGGGAGGAAACCGGAGTACCCGGAGGAAACCCGTGGCAGACATCATGAACGTCTAAACACTTAGTTATGTCTGGTAAACTAATCGCATCCAGATTAACTTGCGCAATTTCCAACTGTGAAATATGTGCATAACATTAGGCCAATATAAACCTGTTATAAAACTGTTTTTATGGAATATTTTTGTTTGCATGCCTATCAGACAGAGGAAATGTCCCCTTTTCTCCTTTGTTGCAGGTTTTATTTCCCTCCTTGTGCGATTCCAGGGCAACATCCCTTTATTCATCCAGTAACCTGTGCAGACAGGACTGCTGTAGAAACCTGGGCTGCTTGTTACTGACTGGTTCTGTATAATTACAGGTAGATAATTATTTTGCAAGTACAAGCAAGTTTGTTGTTTTGTCTCTTTTAATGTCATTTTAGCAGTTAACCCTGCTAACGATGACAAAATGATTAAGATATTCTCATTTTAATATAACCTTATTTGAATATTTTGCTTTGGAGCATACACTTTTATATTTATCTGAAAGCCAAAGAACAGTTCATTTGTTTGATTTTGTTTTGTTAACCATGAATAATCACAGATGCTTATTAGTTATTAGCAGTAGAAACAAAAAATGGTCTAAAGAGACACCCAGACAAAATCTCCTGCAATCTTAACTTGCCTTGCCTTGCCTTACCATGTGGCATTGTCATATTCCAAGTGTAACCCTGGCCTAAGATCTCAAGATCCTTAAACTTCTCTGCTTGGAGTAAGTTCTCCTTCTTTACCTGTATGCCATCCTTTTCCAGGACAGAACCTGACCTCAGATTTGAAGGTGCTGTTTCATTTATTAGATGCCTTTACATTCCAATGTAGCCAATGAGATCAACAGAGATGCCAGTTTGATTCCCTCCTGTCCTCGGCTACTCCTTGATATCTTGTTCAAGATAATTATGAAGAGGAGAAGTGAGAAGGCATGACCATGCCTACACTGAATAAGTGTGATTTAATGTTGTGTATTTGGACACATTTTGTATTCCAAATGTATCTGGACTGAAAGGCATGTGGTACTAGTCCCTGTAGAGGCATTTGTTCCAGAACCGTTTGGACTTTGGGGACACGCTTATATGCATTCTCAAAGTTTAGACATCTGTAGACTGAATTGGCAAATATATGACTATCAGATTATTGGTCCTTTCCAGTAGCATTGTTCTAGATATTCCGGTGAAGGTAAAGGAGTGTTTTACCATGATAACTGACACACTGCACTCTTTCATGTTGTTTGTCAGTCCCTATGGTACCATCCCAGAGGCCCATATTAGGTCTGCTTAAGAGACTTGTTCCCTCGAGTTTAGAGGTACGTCAAAGTAATCTTTCCAACACCTGAGTTCAGTTTAGCCTTGCTCACTGCCACTTTGAGTCTGTCCTGAATGTCATTGAGACTATCTATATGTCAATATACATGTCATCTCCAAACAACCCGAGCTTCTGTTTTTGCAACTAAGCAGTCATAGCGTATTTGTTGGGCCCATATGTATTTACAGTCAGATTTTTCCTCACTGCAACCCTTAAATTGGTAAGCCCATTTGGTTGAGGTAAGTCCCAGATATCTTCATCACTGTCTTTATACAACCCCAATTCCAAAACAGTTGGGACGATGTGTAAAATGTAAATAAAAACAGAATGCAATGATTTGCAAATCTCATAAACCCATATGTTATTCACAATAGAACATAGTGTATCCTGGTGCCATGTCTTCCCCCGGTAAGTGATGCACATGCACCCAGTGGTCCACATGACGTAAAAGAAAACGTGATTCATCAGACCAGGCCACCTTCTTCCATCATCTGACTGTTCACTTGCTTCTTAATATATCCCACCCCTTGACCGGTGTCACTGTAATGAGACAATCAATGTTCTTCACTTTTAATGTTATGGCTGATGGGTGTACATCAATCCAATTTCACATTCGTCCTGATCTCATCCTCACAGTTGGGTGTCAGATCTTGCCAAAATTAAGCATGTTAACTAGTGTCATTGTTCCAATAGAAAGACTGTCATGCCTTGTGTTATAGGCTGCAACTTGCATAAACAGATTATTAAGTTACCTGAGCGGTTCAGAATGAATTAAAGCGACTTAAAACATGTATTGCGAATGTAGGTTGTAATGTTTAACATAAAATCCCAACCTGAAGATATGACATTGATTGCTTCTCATTACGCATGATTAATCTAACCTTTTAAACATGTGATTTGTAAGTGAAGCTCTTCTCGCCATAAATGTTGCATTGCGCATGTGAGTCTGCTCCAGAGTGTGACGTGTTCACATTGGAGTCGGAAGATAATGGCCCATTTTCTGCAAATGAGGTCAAATCTGATCCTAAAACAAACACAAATTCCACTGATTTTTTTTTCCTTCTTCATCAGTTACACTCAGTAAATCGGACTTGGAGGTTTTCGGCTTGCGGCCATTATGATGGGTTTAGATTTTTTGAAAACAGAAGATGGCAGCACAGCACCAGAAAGATGCCATCTCTGCTGTGTGTCTTCTCTTTTACTGCCATGCTTGTATGTGAGCATGTGTGTTGGTTGTGTATGCTCTGCTGCATTATTCCCTTGTGTACACCCATACACATCCACTAGTGACCTTATGTTTGGCGTTGTGCTTTATTTAGCAGTCTCTCTTTATCCATATTGGAGGGAATTTAAATGCTACATACAAACTCTACCAGTGACCTTACTGCACCTATAAATGATTACACAAACTGCTCTTGGTAACGCAAACACACACACACACTGGGATGAGTCTGGCCAAAGAGGGGATGCGGGGGAGGAAAACACAGACAGCATCTGCTATTACATGTAAGATGGTGGATAAATTGAGTCTGCTGATGAGAATGCTTACTTAATTAAACATGCTGTCAGCCTGGCCTACACATGATTGAACATGGAGAAAGGAAACATTACGACGGATGAGACAGAGGATGGTCTAGACAGACAAAGAAGGATAGAGGGATTGTGGGAGGAAACGGGAGGGAGAGAGATGGTCACATGGACTAGAACTGGAGTATAGTATTCTGTGAAGAGCCAGGTAATTACTGAAGTCCGGAATAAGGAACGAACATGACTGAATGGTGACAAGTTATAATTCATTGCTTAACCATTAATGGTTAGTTCATTAATTATATGTACAGTAAGACAGTTGGACGTGGTGATGTGTTGTTTCAGAGTGGCTTCGTAGTGCCATTTTTGACTACTGCCATGGACTCTGAACAGGTGAGACACCTCTGTTTTGCATTCTTCTATGACTTGAAATACTATAAGTACCCTGTATTACTGTTAAATACCCTGCAGCTAGTCTCTGGTCGGATGACCTGCCTTCAGTTAAATCGTTTACATAAAATGCATGAGATTAGTTAAGACACAGCAGAGAATCTGCTACAGAAGCCGAGCTGGTTCATGTTTAGAAAACTAGCCGCAGAACTACAGTCAGACTTTTCTTTTTATATGTCGATCTGCTCTGCTACTGTATTTTTATTTTAAAGTATTCGGTTTGGTCTAGGTCCACAGTCATCCTGACCACACTCCACTAGTTGAAGACTTTAGGTCTACAGCACGACTGTGGTGAAAAGTAGGCCCTGGAGTGAATCAGCGTCTTGCTTAAGAGCATAAACCAGTTCATATATGACTATGAATACGAATCCCTGTCTATTGGTTTTTATTTTGGCAGGTGTGTAAATCTGATATAATATGATGATCCTCTATTCCAGGGTAATTCTTGACGATGCCTTTATGAAGGATTGAGGACGATCGGATCGTACACCCAAGACCCAACGCCCTTTCATGTTTAGTGCACATCCTCCATATAAACTCCACCTCCTCATGTTAAATCAATCGCCTTCCTTTCTCAGTGTGTCTCCTCCCTCTTGTGTTCTCCTCTCCTCCCCTTGTAATGTGTCTGCCAATCTCTGTCGTCTGCACTGACCCCTCCCACAGTGGCATGAGCGTTTTTTCGATGTGACGTCAGTTTGTTATCCAGGCACAGAGAGAGTGAGAAGGCTGGGAAGAGAGAGGAAGAGATACGAGATATTGACTGCCAGTGGATCCTTGTACAAAGAAAATGAGACACTTAGTCTAGGGGTTTAAGATGCTGTATGAGGTTCAGGACAGAGTGCGAGAAACAGGTCTGTCGGAACGAACAAGCACATGGAACGTGGACAGGCATCTTTCAGTTCACTTCATTAATCCCATTCTGTTCTGTTCTGGCGGTAGCTGGCACCATAATGAGGTGCGTGTGTGTGTGTGTGTGTGTGTGTGTGTGTGTGTGTGTGTGTGTGTGTGTATTCCCAGTGAGGGTGTTGAGAGAAGCTGTGTGCTGTGTGACGTATGACAGCTCCTCAGGGATTGGCTGTGACATCAGCAAATCATCCTTCCCTCTCTCTTTCTCTCTCTCTCTCTCACTCTCTCTCTCCCCCACCCTCTCTTCCTCTTGCTCCCTCTCTCTAGCACCCTCCCTCTTTAGCTCCCTTCCCCTCTCTGCCTGGTCTGCTTTTTTCCTCCTCCCTTTGAGCATCCTATGAAAGCCGCAGTGACTAGCAGCAGCAGCATCCATGGCCTAAACACGCACGGCCGAGCATTAGGCAGGCGACAGCCACTGGGAATCTCTCGAGCACGGCCGTGGTGTGCTGCCTCTCTTGCTCTCCATCTGCTAACCAGGGGCTTCTCCCCCTCCTCCTGTCTTTGCAGGCTCCTTGGAGATAGAGGAATGCAAATCTGCAATCATGATGGAAGGTAAGGGTTGTGTCTGCTTATACTTCATGTATTAATTTCTCTTTCTCTCTCTCTCTCATATTGCTTTTTGTCTTTCACTGTATGTTCAGCTTTGAGAGTGTGGGGTGGCTTTAAATGCCATAAGCTCTCTGGCTATTTTGAGTGGCTTGCCATTCTGGTGTCTTGCATATCATTCTCGGTAAAGAGCAGAAGCTCCTGGCTATCTTAAGCACACACACACACACACACACACAGATGCACACATACAGTACACACATTTTAGCAGGGATAATTGCTGTTTTTCCCCCTCGTTTCTCCTCTCACCCCCTTCCTTTGGCTTGGCGTGGTAAAGGATTATTTGGATTTCACAGTTGCAGCTTATGTGCCCAGCTGGCTGGGTCAGAATTCTCTTTGTATAAGGAGTTTATTTCACAAATACGCACCCACGCACATACTTATGTACGCTTACTCACTCTCTCTCTCTCTCTCTCTCTCTCTCTCTCTCTCTCTCTCTCTCTCACTCACTCGCTCGCATACATACATTCATCATACAACAGAACAGAGTCCTACTGTAATAGCATGTTTGTGCAGGTCCCTTTTTTTCCCCCCAGACAGAAAGTATGTTCTGTTTGTATATTTGTGTTTGTCAATGTGTGTGTTGGTGTCAGTGTGTGTGCCATCAGCTGTATTTTTGGGAGTGAAATGGAGGCTGGCTTGTCCACATGCGATGACGGAGGTTTTATGTAATTCCCCCGATGAGAACATGGATTAAAAGAGTGCACCCTATCAGATCAGTATCAGTTGTGGATGCGATTTGGTCGTGTTTCAGGTTATATAGTGAGTCATGTGTTTCTTCTACCATTTGGCGTATGTTTAATATGTTACATGTGCACTCACTAAGACAAATTCCTTGTATGTGTAACAACTGATTCTGTTAGCATGTTAGGCATCAAAGTGCATTTTCACATATTACATTCACCTGTCAAATGTTCCCCAGCATAGACAGGTATTTTATTGGTGCAAGAATATATTTGTGCATTCTCCAAGTATTGCGTTATCTCAAAAATGTGAGCTTGATTGGCTTCCCCATTCATCTCATGAATATTTCCAAATGTGATGTACCAGTGTGATTAGAGTATAATTTAATGCAAACCTTTACCTTAGTGGTTTTGTGTGTGTGCGCAAATATAGGCCACCATCCTCCCAACACTACCTATATTATTCATTCATGTTCTATCTCTCATGACATAAGTAATGTTTGTGTATCATGTGTGTGCATGTGGGTGTGCAAGTCCATGGAGGTGTTTAGGTGTTAGATAACAGCACAGGAACAGAAAGTGACAGTGAGGGGGACTGCATCCAGATAGCTGCGTGACATGAAGATGAATGTTGCTTAGTGTGGCTAGTACAGGCTTAGCAGTGTTTCCTGGATTACCTGCTGGTGTAAAATAGGAAGCTAATCCACTTCTCCTAGTGCTTTCTAAATTCTGAACCCTATGTGTCTGTGTGACAGCTGGAGTTGGTGTATGGCTGCAGAATAAGGTGACTTGAGTGATCTCAGGTTTCTAACAGGCCTGCGGTTTCTTTCTTGGCAGAGATATTGCAGCTAGGTCAGGTCCTACTGAGCAAAGACAGAATGGGGAAGCTCGCAGGGTTTTTTTTACATAATTCTTGCAGGGTGTGTCAGTCGAGGGTTATTTTTGAAATTAGAAAATAAAATCCTTGAAAGCTTTGGAGAGTCTTTTCTGTTATTTTACAGTATGGAAGACTGATTTACCAATGTAGCTTGTAAATTGGTATCTGATTTAAATCCAACATGGAGAATATCGTGTGTTTAAGCAGTAAATCCTGCTATTGGTATATTCGTGACGTAAGTTTTAAAATAACAACAACAATGGTTATTGCTATTATTGCCAAGACAGGCTCCAGATCCACCCTGTCCAGCATGAAGTGATTAATGAAGATAAACGAATAAACTAAATACAGTTAGTAGTTAAAAAATGAAACCATGGATCTAATTTAAAGGGAAATGCCACCTAATTTATTATCATGTGCTTGTTGGGGTGTCTCAAAGTTATCCAGCATTCATTCTACAGAAATTGTGTCCGTTTCTGAATTACTATGCAAGTGTTTACAATGTTCGTGATATGATTTCTGGTGGTTCACCTGACATTAAAGCTGCAGGATGAAAGATTTTTACATTTCTCCCTCCCTGGTAGAGAGTTACATGGAAGAACGTTTTCTAATGTGCATTGTGCTACATCCTTCTCCACCATCCTGATTATTATCATGTCTGCAAGTAGCACACATTCAATGAGAACTCAGGGCTGTGTCCTAAACCGTATTCGATGCACTATATAGGTTTGCTAAATAGTATCGACATCATAGGTGCACGAGAATATTATTTAGTAGAGTAGAATGTTGTTGCTGTTATTGCCTTCCCTTCAGGTTCACAGAAGTGTTATGAGAATAACACCTTCATATTTTTAATCGACCGACTAACTCGCCAGATATAGAAGTGTTTGAAATGCATAAAATACGAAGAAAAAGGAAAAAACGTGAAACACTCTTGGTCATTAGTCATCAAGCATGCTAAAGCGGAGCAGCAAAGGAGAAGACAGTGATCTGTAGACAAAATACACACACTAAAGTAAGTAAAGTAAGTTTTACACAATATGTTGAGTTTTAAATGTCTAATGTACAGTAACAAGAAGGCCAAAATCACCTGTAAGCCACTAGCTGGCCTATGTTAGTGAGCTGGGTAAAACAGTTTATAGGATAAATACAGACGCATCCATCGAATTGCTCTTGTCCTGTTTAAAATGCTCACATACCCAACTCAATCTGTTAGCCACTAGGCAAATCACGAAACAGCTTAACAACTGGTTAATGATATAAAAGCCGTAATGAGGATAAATCGGATCGGCTGGCTATAATTCACTAGCTTCTCTCCAAATTACAGAGCAAATAAATGCCTTACACGTTCAGTAAAGGGGGAAAAAAAAAGAGACTCCATCAGTCCTGTATTCCATTTCTTCTTGGATTGAACTCTTTCACTCTCTCACACCTGTTTGCTTTGTTTGCATTCCCCCCCCCCCCCCAGCTTCTTCCAGTCACCTTGTAGACAGACTTCTTTCACTAAGTGTATGATGATATTTGATGTATCTGAGCTGGAATCTGGGTATAAATTTCTGACCCAACACTGTTCTGACTATTACAATATTGCCACAGCAACAATTTAAACAAACAAACAAAAATTCTATTCACTATAGCTTTAAGTACAGTTTGTTCCACAGTTGGGAACTGGGTATGGAAATTTCCCCTCTCAGCACGGTTTTATGGAAGCGATCTCGTATCCGACTGAAATCATGACCATAACAGTAACACTATAGATATTGACACTCATGATCCTAGGTGTTAATACTGCTGATCCTTTTCAACATAAATGTACAGTGTTATTAAATCAACATCCATCTATTCAGTTTCACTGCTATGCTTTAAATCTAATTAGCTATTTCTTTCATGCATAAAAATAGAGACTGCTGACAAACTAGTCCATGGCCTCGTAGTCTTGCTGACATAGTCAATATTGCAGTTTTATATTTTTACAGTATCATATAATATCTGAAGCAGTAACACAGGAGAGATTTTTTTCTTGTCTAAAATTGTGTGCGCAGTGTATTTTCAGATTTTTGGACCTTCTCTGCCTCTTGCCTGTTATTCCTGTGTCCTCACAGTATATTTATAGAAAAGTATTGCTGTTTCTGTCGACACTTTAACATTGCACAAAAAAGGTCCGGTGCATTATGTAAGGCCCAAATATAAGGGGTTTCTGAATTGAAACATTTGTCTTAAGCTTGAACAGTGCTGCAGGGTTTTGAACAGTGATGCATTTGGTTGATTGACTCTTCTTGGATGCTCTTTTTTTTTAAACATCAGAAGCACATTTTATACATACAATCTAATCTGTAGAAATTATTCCTTCTACTCTGCTGTGGATTTAGCAACATTGACCTATCTATCTGTGGACTCCCTGTGTGCGCATTTGTATTTGCGTTTGCGTTGTTGACCCTGAGTTTGCATGTTCTCCCCGTACTTCGGTGGTTTCCTCCAGGTACAAACCACTTCTGGTGTTTTTTGCTAAAAAGCTCTATTTTGGTTTCATCTGACCATAGAACCCGATCCCATTTGAAGTTCCAGTAGTGTCTGGCAAACTGAAGACACTTGAGTTTGTTTTTGGATCAGAGTAGAGGCTTTTTTTCTGCTGAAATCCTTCCAAACAACTTGTGGTGATGTTGATGACTTCAGATTGTACTTTTGGAGACTTTCTGACCCCAAGACGCAACTAACTTCTGCAATTCTCCAGCTGTGATCCTTGGAGATTTTATGGGCACTCGAACCATCCTCTTCACAGTGCGTTGAGACAATATAGACACACGTCCAATTCCAGGTTGATTCATAACATTTCCAGTTGACTGGAACTTCTTAATTATTGCCCTGATGGTGGAAATTGACATTTTCAATGCTTGTGCTATTTTCTTATAGACACTTCCCATTTTGTGAAGCTCAGCAACCTTTTGCTACACATCACAGTTATAATCTTTGGCCTTACCCATTGTTATGAATGACCAAGGGAATTTGGCTTGTGTGTTACCTCATATTTATACCCCTGTGAAACAGGATGTCATGGTTGAACAATTTCCTGTTCCTGGTCACCCAGGTGTACTAAAAAATGTAAAATATCAATGGGAATATACTTCAAATATATTTTTCTCATATGAATTTATAGGGGTGCCAAAAATTGTTGCACACCTATGTTTAACAAAGATATATTTTTTTTGGATTAACATGTGCTGTGTTTGTAATTGTTTGATATCCATGAGTATTTTTGTGAATTTTTTTTAACAAAAGATCAAAAAGTTAAACAATAAAGAATTTCTCACAGCCTTCTTTGCTCATATTTACCAAGGGTGCCAGTATATTTGTGTGTGTGTGTGTGTTTGAAACTTTGAAGAGACTCTTAAGGCTTTACAGCCCAATTCACAAAATACAGTAACAAAATATTCAACAGAAAAATCAAAAATGAGAAAATAAAAGTAAAATAAAAAATGTGAATAAAAAGCTGAAAAACAAAAGAAAATGAATGAAAAATAAACCGTTCTGTACATAAAGTGTATACATTACTCTCTGCCGTTTTGTTTTGTTATGGAAGCCTTAAGGCTACCGGTGTGTATTTGAGGCTCGACTCTAATGGTTGTGGTCCTCATAAGGTGTGGTGTAGGTGGAGTTTATTTATTTATTTATTTATTTATTTATTTATTTATTTTATATAAATAGCAGACCAGGCTATGGAGGACTTGCTGGAAATAGTGCCAGTGGTAGATAGTATTTCCTGTGTTACAGCTCAGGATCTGTCCCCACCCAACACCACAGTTGTGTTTGTGACCACACGTTCACTTGGGTCACTAAAGTTCCTGTAGGCAACGGGAGTAAAGAATTCCCTATATAAAACAGCAACAGAGGGCTGGACTGGATCACATTATTTTTTAGACTTTCTCTTTTTTCAATTCTATTATGTAATTTCTCTCAGACGGTTATTGTCCATATTCTGTTTGTAACACCAGCACATATTCACCACTGCTATCTGTATTTTTTTCTTTCTTTCTTTCTTTTTTTTCTTTATTGCTTTCCGTCAAGACATTTGCTCTGTGTGTAGACTCAAATGTCTAACCCACTCCCCGTGGCCTTTTTATATTAGTAACCGGAGATTCATCTGTCTCTGTCTCTCAGGTGGGGCGAGAAAAGAACAACTCGGTTATGTCATTTCGCTTTACCCTTAATGAACCTGAAAACATTGAACGGACCATACGCACTGAAGGCAAATGCATTTTGATTCATATAATACAACTTGCACATTAGCTTCGAAGGAACATGACGTTTAGGAGAAAGGAGGGAGTGTGTGAAATGGCGTGCATTGTACAGGAGTAATACAGGCTGCAGAGTGCACTGGCAGTAGCTGAAATGAGAGTAGAAGTGTTTTTTCCCAGCAGGCTAAAACAAATAGAGAGTAGCCGTATGGCTGGCATAGAAGGAAATGGACTTACTTTGCATGAATGAAAAGAAACATTGCTTTGCTGTTGCTCAATGCCTATATGGCACACAGAAAAATACTTGGCGCCATGTACCAGGAATATGGGTATTTTATTTGCATTGTGTATGTGTGTGTGTTTTCTGTCTGGAGCAGACAACTCTGTATTTATACCCAAGTCTATTTATTTATTGATTTATTTTATTTTTATTATTTTTCTTACATATCACCACCTCGGAATGATAAGGTTTTATCCCCCTGTAGAATTCTCAATTCCTTTTAAGAGGCTGTTGATGTAGTTTCTTTGACGTCACGACTCTTGATGTAGTGCAAAGCAAGTTGCAGGTTTATATTAATGTGCTTGTTCTAATACTATTTATAGTAACAGCTCATTCACAGGGACTTGTACTGTGGACCGTCACATAATTTAAGAGGAATAATACACTAGTGCTGGACATTCTCTGATAGGAAAATAATCATCTACGGGGTGGTAACAGTAATGCTTCACTTTAGGCTGCATCACACTACCCTGTTGTTGATCATTTTCCTATAGTAGAACACCCTGCTGTGTTTAGTTACTTATCCGACTTTTAGGCATAAATCAGTTAGAGGGTCATGTGTTTGTAAGGTTTTTTACATTTGACAACAAAGTTTTGTTAATGCACGTAGAGCTGGATTAGAGCTATGAAATATTTCGGTGGAATGTTGCAGTTTGATCTTTAACATTGCATTAAAGTGGACATGACATCAGGACTGGGCGAAATGACAAAAATATCATATCACAACACTAGAAGACATTTCTATGATGCACAAGGTTTTAGTTTAACAAACAGCCTCTTTGTTTAAAAAGAAAACAAACAAACAAAAAACGAGTTCAATCATATATTTATTTAATGTCTACAGAGATGAATGATATAGCACTGAAAAGAATGGGGGGAAATATAAAAATTTAATATTTTGCCATTTTAAAGATTCAAAACTTGACGCTTCAAAGCGATACATCTAACGAGCTGCTATTCATCAAAACTGTTATTTAAAAAGTAAAGCTTGTGATATCTGCCATATCTCAGAAAAGTGTATTAATAAGTTATCATGATATCAATATTATGTTGTCACATTGCCCATCCCTACATGTCATTATGATAACAGAGTAAATGCACACATGGGGGGAAAAAATCAATTGACAAAAAAAATTAACCATAAACTAGTGCAACCTGAAAACGCATATTTGTAAAAGTACATAATGTTCCAGTTTGAAATTCTACTGTAGATTGTATGTCAGGTCTAGCCGTGTGTGTGTGTGTGTGTGTGTGTGTGTGAGAGAGAGAGAGATTGGCAGGGAGGTCTCACTGGCACCAGATTATAGCTGTTCTCTAAGCATGGCCCAGGATTATAATATTTTCTCACTGCTGTAAGACAGAATTACAGAGAAGTAAACAATAAACATGTAAATGAGTGAGAGAGATGGTATGTGTGAGAGAAAGAGAGAAAGTGGCAGGAAGAATGAATTATGCAACACAAAGAAAAGCAGGGGTTGGTTCAGAAATACACTCCCACTGTCTAGATGAAGGAAAGCCAGTGAGAAGTGGATGAAAATGGAAAGATGTGGCTAAAAAGTCTTTGTCCTGTAGCCAATTACAGTTGGAGTATTTCTGTCACCTTAGGGCTGTGTGTGTGTGTGTGTGTGTGTGTGTGTGTGTGTGTGTGTGTGTTTGTATAATGAGGTTCAGTGTGGACTGAAGAGGATTCTACTTTTAAGTTCTTTTCCTTTGTATGCATGATACAGTAAACAAATCCATGATTATCATTATTTCTATTGCTAGCTGAACTATACTACATGAACCCATGCTGAATTTGGTTATTATTCTTGTCCGTGTGTTAAGAGTACCGAACCTGGACAGGTTTATGAAGTTAGAAATAGTGTAGACCATTTAACGGTCAATGCAATCATCGCTCAAGTCATTTTAATGCACACAGACACTTTGATGAAGAAAGTACTGTTTGCTTGACTGTTTAATGTTGCTTCACATACACCGTATGGCCAGAAGTATTTGGACACCTGACCATAACATCTCTATGTGAGCCTTCCTCAAAGTTAGAAGCATGTAGTTGTGTAGAATGGCTGTATGCTATAAGCTATAATGCTGTAAGCTTAGCCCAAATATGTTCCAGCATGACAATGCCCCTGTGCACAAAGCGAGGTCCATGGAGACACGGTTTGCCAAGGTTGGAGTGGAAGAATTGAGTGTCCTGGACAGAGCCCTGACCTCATCCCCACTGAACACCTTTGGGATGAACTGGAACACCTTGCGCTGGGCCTTTTCAGTAGACATCAGTGCCTGATCTCTTGTGGCTGAAAGAGCAAATCCCCACAGTCATCTTTCAGTCGTGTTTTTAGAAGAATGAAGGTTGGTATAGAAGCAAAGGGGGAACAACTATTAACAGGTATTAATGCCCATGCTTTTGGAATAGGATGTTCAATACTTGGGTGTCCACATACCTTTGGTCCTATAGTGTAAATCGAAATGCAGAGTTCAAAGTACATCAGACTAAAATGAAGCTGAAATATTTCTATTGTTCTTAGTGAAAAACGATTCACACTAGCGCTGTATGAGAAATGTCAACCTCCAGAAAATTTATCCTACAGGTATGTAATGGGATAAGTTTGTTCTTCACTGTATCTGAATGATTTTTTTTTATATGCATATATGAAGCGCTTACTATGGTCTATAATGTTTCCATTTCTACCAGGAGCTTTCTAAAACTCTACTACACTATTAAGAGCACAGTGGATGTTCCGAGAAGCCTTTTAAATTTAGCGGTTATGTTATATTGCATTATTGTGTATATTGTGCATCACTGAGAGGTTTTACAAGAGAAAAAGCGAAAATAAACCAAAGCACCACAATCAGGCTAATTAAACAGGTTATTTAAATGAATCACGTCTCACACTTTTTATATTTGCTTATGCATCAATATTATGATTGCGGGTTAATGTAAATAAATTCAGTGATACAATAATATAATCGTATCACTGCGTGTCACAAACATGAAAAGTGTTCATTAGTAGTCACCCAAATATAAAAGTTTTAAACATAAAAGGAGACAATTTCAAATATTTTTTAAGAAGTTGCATTTTTTAAAAATAAATAAATAAATAAATAAATAAAATTGAGCTGAAATACTGTTAGAAGTTAAAATAGAACTGTAAAAGCTCTACAACCCGAATAGGAGTTAACTACAACCCGAATAGGAGTTAACTACAACCCGAATAGGAGTTAACTATAACCCGAATAGGAGTTAATTATAACCCGAATAGGAGTTAACTATAACCCCAATAGGAGTTAACTATAACCCGAATAGGAGTTAATTATAACCCGTATAGGAGTTTGAAAATGTGTCTCTGCTCTTCTTGGCAAATGTGATCTTCATATTTCTGTTTGGAAAAAAAAAATTCTGTAGTGATACTGATGAGCACTTGGCACAGATCTGTTTCCTGTTTACAATTTCTTTGTGGGAAAAAAGAGCCCATGATCATCTATATATCTTAAGCTGCCAAAGATGTTTGACTTCATTAAAGACAAATTAAAGACATTAGGGTGAAAGAGAGGCACTTCACCACATTACTACACACGCTCTGCACATAAACACAGGACAAGCATCTCTAAGATTGTGTCAGGAAGGAAGGAGTATTACTCCTTATAAAAACATTGAACAGATAAAGAGTGGTTAAGAATAGATTATGTTAAACATACACTCTCCCTCTCTCTCTCACTCACTCTCTTCCCTATTGTCTGTGACTAGGCTGGAAGATGCTGCTCCTCTAAGCAGCTTGATTTATGTTAGTTATGTTTTATTAATTTACCTCCATTATTCATTGATCAGCCTTCAAATTTATTCATGGAGGATTTCGTCTGTTTTCTTCTAGGTTAGGGGTGTGTGTGTGTGTGTGTGTGTGTGAGAGAGAGAGAGAGAGAGAGAGAGAGAGAGAGAGAGATTGCTTTTGGGAAATCAGAATCAGACTACTCGGAGATCAGGAACGCAGCAGGATTCTCGGCAGTGTGCTTCAGTATCCAAGCACTTCAACTGATTGAGGTGTCATTCACAGACTTGCTAACATTCATTTGATAATACATTAGCTACATAACAATAAGGACAGTGGTATGGTTGGACAAATAGACGTACCATTTAAATGTATACGTTCCTGCCGGTGTTAGAGCCTCATTTGGCAAAGCGTAGAACAACAAATTTCTAAATATGCTAAATATCCTTCTAAATATGCATACAGATTATGTTGTCAGTTCGAAATCGCTTATTTTTTTCAAATGCATAGATGAATTTATTGAATATTTTGTAAAGAAATATATAAAAATGATTTCATACTAATGTCTTGAAACAAAACGAACCAAAAGAAATCCATAAATTTAGATAAGACTAGCAATTCCATTAGGACAAATGTATTGGTACCCTATAAAAGGAGGAACACTTATTGTGTGTTTGTGGTAGCCAACACACTGCAATGGCTGAGCTGCAATCCGGGAAGATTTAGCACATGCTTAGCAGGCCCTCTATGACCATTTAGTAATCATTTTGTCATTTAGCTCTCTGTGAACTTTGCCTCTTATGGAGTTTTGTTTGACATCAAATGTTTGGTGTTTATCATACTAATGGTGTATGAAAAAGTTTATGAAGCATTTGGAATTTTCTGTATATCTGCGTAAATATGACCTGAAACAACATCCGATTTTCACGGAAGTACTGAAAGTAGCCAACAAGAACCCAATTAAACAAGTGAGACCAAAAACATTATACTTAATTATTAAACTTTGGTCAAAATTGTGTTTGTCTCACCAGCTTTTAGCACAAATGAAGTGAGAAAATAATTCTACTGTACTGACATTTATTTAGTGCTTTTAATGGACATTGTCACAAAGCATCTTTTACAGAAATCTGAATGTAGATTTAGATCCCGTAAGAACAAGCAGGAGGTGACAGAGGTGAGGAAAAACTGAGATGATCTGAGGAAGAAACCTTGAGAGGAACCAGACTCAAGCCAGATACCGGATAGTAGGATTATAAGTCATTACTCTTCCACAACTGTATACTATATTTTTAAACAATCCTGAGTGTCAGGGTCTTTATGATTACAGTACATGTTTTTAGGTAGTGTATGGTATCCAAGTGGACTTATCCAATGAAGTCTGATACTTAGGCATCACTTGTGTTTGGTAAGTGTAATCTTTAGGTTATCCATGTGGCCTGTTCACAGCATTCTTTCAGATTTCCATGTGGGACCATCCCCAGCAGCAGAGAATGAATCACAAGTACCGAAAGCTCCAAGCAGATGTAGTACATCAGAATGGGTCAGGCAGGTCTGGAGGGCAGAGAGAGTCAGGATCAGGCACCAACATCCCTTCAGGCAGCAGGAGTAACATGTATAGCTTGCCAGAGAAATAATGTGAATAACTTTAAGCAAAAGCTTAAAAATCCTGTCACAATTCTTACAACCTGGTTTTGTGGGTATTCACTCTTTGTCACCACACTTCAGCATAAATTGGCTAGATAACTTGACTACTCACTAAATGCAACTTGTGCAGTGGATGGTCAGCCATCAGTCAGCTGGTTTCTACTATTCTGGTTAGTATATTGGCCTGATATAGACCTATTAGCCTGAGGTATAGTTACCTCTTTTTTTTATTACAGTTGTGGACTGGACTGTTGGATTCCATGGTAAAATGGCCACACTTTTACCCAAGTGATACTACCACTAAAATAATGATGCAAAATCAGTAAGTGACAGTGAAGTTATGGTATGGTATGGTATGGTATGGTATGGTAGCAACACTTGTATTGTTCTCCACTTGATATATTGTTTTGCATGCATTTCCAATCCTAAATGAATAAATGTAATAATAATAATAATTCAAATAAAGTTAGCCAACTGGTTATTGCTGCCACTTAAATATGGCCATGAAATCTGCACCATGCACACCTGGAGCCTGTTTTGTTTCATAATACAGGTGCATCCCTAATCATATTATTTTCCACACTCGGAAAAGTATGTATGTATGTATGTATATATTATGTATGTATGTATGTGTATATATATATGTGTGTGTGTGTGTGTATATGTGTGTATATTATATATATATAATATAAACATTCCAATCTTCTGCCTTTTTATTATGTCATGATCATACGGATTGGGGCCATCATCTAAAAAAATGTATCTATGATTATTGTACATCCTGAATCTGTTTCACTTTATCATTTATTTGATTTGTTTTATAGATTGCTGTGTAGCAAGTTGTTGCTCATGTGCCTGTGAATATTTTGGTGCTGAAAGTGTTGGGGCGTGTGTTTGAGGCAGCGGATGAGTCATCTGAATGAGCGATGCTGCTCTCTGTGGGCTGTGTCATCTCAAGGATGGCAGACATTACAGAGATTAAGCTCCAAGTTGACAGGCAATGTTAGCAGTAGCTGCTAATGACTAAGCTGTTCTATTTTCTAACCTGATCATTTTTAGCCACTCTGTCTGGACTCAAATCCATGTAACAAGAACTTGAGCACAGCAGAGAAAATAATATTGCTGCTAAAAATGAGGGGAGGGGGGGGGCTAAATTAATGTAAGTTAATGTGACATTCAGTAAATATGAGCTGATGTAAATTATATGACAAACCATTGAAGTTGTATTACTGAAGCAATTGCGATAAGCTGCTGCCTACAAGGTCTTGTTTATGCCTGCCATTTAATGTATGTCAACTGCTACATGCATAAGAAACATTTCACGTAAGCTGTATGAGGGACAGTACGGTGTTGATAGACGCTGTTCAGCTTCTGTCCCGGTCCCAAAGATGAGTCATCCCTATTAGGTTTCATTAGAATTCACTGCTCCCTAATAGAGCCGCCACTGATTTACAGAATCAGCAAAGACAAGTAATAGGAAGAGAACGACAGGAGTATTAAAAGCAGTACAATATGAGCACAAACTTGGATGAATTCCCATGTCTGTTTTCATTGCAGACACCCTTAGAAGCTCCAAAAATCACCTGAAGTCCCCGCTGGTCTGAGAGTATTTGAACATACTCTATACTGAGTCATCTATAGCTCTTGCCCTTTAAATGTGTGTGTGTACATCTTTCTAGGTATATTCCCTTGTGTGTATTCGTATTAGAGTTAAAATAAAGCAAATACAGTACAGTGACTGTCACGCAGGCCGAGAAAGATGCTGATCTGTCCTAAAGGTTACAAAAATAGCTAACTACACTAGATACACCCAATAGGAATTCAGAGACCTGGCCCCTCATGGTCTGTTACATTAGATGTTGGGACATGATGGGGCATTGCAAATGCCAAAAGATATCTGATTAAACTCAAATAGGCCAAGGTAAGCAGTAAGAGTAGCCTTTTTCTTATCCAGAATGTCTGAAGTGGAAAACCATTTATACATGAGCAAAGTTTTTTCAGTTCAGTATAGAATTGATTTCCCAATAATCTATACAAATGCAAATTGACGTCTTTTATTTTTACTATTACATTTGGTGCTTACAACACGGTTAAGAACATTTTCCAACACTGGATCACGTGCACGTAACCTGGCCTGGGCATTCGGGGCTGTAGCCAAGAAGTGTTGTAATTTCGTATCTTCGATGAACAGAGGCGAGACCAATCAGACAGGGTTTATAGGAAAATATGTGGAAATACTCATGTCTTATTGGCTGACAGCTCTCAATCCTGGAACCGTTAGCTCACACAGTCGGTTATTGGGTGGGGGGGGAATGGATATACGTCAGTTTTGTTATTTATTTATTTATTTATTTATTTATTATTACCAGTAAAGGGGTTGAAATTGAAACACTTACATCCTGTCATTCTGAGCAGGAAAACAAGGTGTGTAAATGCCTATATGAGTTCCAAGTTACATGAACGTGATACGAATAGAGCACAAGGACAGCCAATGTACTTTGTATAGCACTGTAGCAGCTAAACTAATACAAGGATAGATTAGTTGTGCGTCCCTTTGGCTAGCGACACCAAACTAACCTAGCCAAAATTTTTTATATTTTATCGGTCTGGTAGTCCTGCAAACAGTGATAATACCCAAGGCAAGTTTCATGATAAATCCAACTTTTTGTCCAATTTTCAATTTTTTTTTTTAACCAATTAGCCCTCACATGCAAGAAAAAAATGCATGGAAACAGTCTATTTGGAAAAAGTTTTTTGATGATGATGAAATCTTGTTTCAGTCCCGGATGATTAACAGTCCAGCTAATGCCCTGGATCACATGTCAGTGTCACTGCATGTAGAGGGCAAAAATATTTCCCTAATGTGCAGAGCATCCCCACCTGGGAATATGCGTTGAACTGCTTACAACAAAAACCTTACATTATTTATTAAAGAGGGTCTGAGGCTACTTGTTATTCACTAGTACTGTTCAAAAAAGAACCTATTCAACTGACCATCATACATCATTTGTTAGTTTTGCCAGTACAGTATTGTTTATAATATAATCAACAGAGGACACTAGGAATGTTAGTGATTATGGCCAAGTCCTGTAAGAAGTTAGCAATGCCACTCACTCCTGCTTCTTAAAGTAATGACTATTTATGTTAAAATAACCAACAAGGCATAGCATAAAATAAATATAAAACAAATGGCCAGTGGTCTGTATGGCCTTTTGAATACAGGGAAAAACAGAACAGATTTAGTGGCGCCATCGGCTATAAAGAGGGTATTTGTTTATTTAATACAAATCAGTCTGTTTTGTTGTGTTTATTTAAAGAGTTGGAAGATAAAAAAAATCATGTAGGTTATTTAAATGTTCTCATCTGAAGACAGAAAATTTATTTTGGTCCCAGACCCAACCTCAGTTAATTAGCAAAGTTACTCTTACCAACTAAACAAAATGATGTGACTTGGCACTCTTACAGATTAAATTAAAGACAGTGATTAAACTAGAGAACCCACAGACATTCCTGGAGCTACCCACTTCCAGACAGAGACAGAAAATGAGAGCAAGTGATGCGGAGCTATGTTTTGACAGCAGTAGGAACGAACTGACCATGTACACTGGCCTTTGAATATATAATCTACTGTTCATGCATCACCTACTGTGAGGATGTAAAGATGTTTTCCCACAGACCTCTGTGTATCACATAACCCCATTAAGCATGTCCTACAACTAGAGCCAGCTGTTTGCAAAAGAAAAGAACTCATCCTCTGACGTGAACAGGAGTCATCACCCATTCATGTGTAGTTGCTAATGACATTTCTATTATAACCAACCAGACCTCTGCTAAAAGTGGTAAGAGCCTTTCCGTTCACAGCTTTTGTCTTATTACTGGAAGGTTTGACAACCTGAGGTAATTTATTACATGATTGGGGTTTGTTTGTTTGTTGTTTGTTTGTTTGTTTTGTTTTGTTTTGTATCAATTGGGACTATAAACAGATACAGAAATATACATTGTTACACAAATAGTTTGCCTCACTTCCTAGGTTAGTATGGTTCATGCATGTACAAGCATAAAGTAGCTTGTACATGTCTGCATTTTTTTTTTAAGCTTTGGCCTTATTGACAAGGAAAAGCTTTGAATTTGATATTACAGGACAATAGCTTGAAGGTATATATTTATATAAAATACGAATAGATTTACCTAAATTGGTGGACATTTTGAACAGCGTCAATGTACCAGAAATGTATTCAACTGGGATCTTGATACGTTAGTTATGTGTGAGATTCAACATTTTGTAAAGTGCTAAACAAGGTTTTAAGTGGACTTGTTTTGACCTGGGTATGTTGCTACTGCTAGTGAGTTGTTGTTGTTTTTTCCCTTCCAGTTTTTTAGAGTTTCTTGTCTTAAGCAGTACCTGCTGAAGGATGATTTGTCACAAATGATGAGGTAGCTTGTGCAGAGTATTTAAGAAAATGGTTGAGGTTGGGGTCTTGCTCATGGGGCTATAGGTTGACATCAGGTCAGGTGATCCTGGTTGGTTATTCCCCGTGCTGTTCTAGAGGCGGATGCATTCAATGAGCCCAGTGCCCCATCAGTTCCACACAGCACCCAGGGCTAGGGTTAGCCCTGTGTGACTACTGATATGGGGAATGAGGCTGAATTTCAAACTTGCAGCTAGGCAATCTTTAGGTGTAACTATAAGAGAAAGCACAAGAGCAGGCAAGCAGTTTGTGTTGAAGTTGGCCTGCAAAAATGGGGTTGCAAAAAATATAGAGTTGAAAAAATGAGGTATGACTCATCTAGAGCCACTTCACCTAGTGTGATGTCCATTTTACATACAAGTACTATTATTGAATAATGGCTCTCTCAGTGAGGAATGTTCTGGATGTACACACTGAATACAATGGCCCCATTTGGTGTCAGTGATGACTTTAATCTTCAGTGTTTTTTAGAGGACTGATGTACGACTCTATGAAAGACATCACATTCATTTTACAAAATGAAAATATGTGTTGCCTGTTATGAAGGTCCTGATGTACCCGAATTCTCTGCTTATCTAGGCACGTTACCAGAGACCGTATTTCCTGTTTATGCTCTTACTAAATTTCTATCTTGTAAATTAAAGGAAGTAGTTGATTTGTTAGATTATTTTTTTGTTTGTTTGTTTGTTAAAGAGGATTTTTCAGATACAAATCTGCCACTTCTCCTGTCAGATCACTGTATTAACTCACGCAGGGAAATGTTTGTTTTATGAAATGTTTTATCCTGTAGTTTGAATATAATATCAGGTGGACATTATGCAAGCAGTTTCAGATACAGTAAGTGCATATAAAATTTTAGTGTCCTCTCCTTATTGCCAGCTTGTGCTAATTAGTTTGTGGGAAGTGGTAGCTCAGTGGTTAAAATGTTAGCCTACTGATTGGAAGGTTGCGAGTTCAATTCCCAGCACCGCCAAGTTACCACTGTTGGGCCCGTGAGCAAGGCCTTCAACCCTCAACTGCTTGGTTGTGTAAATGAGATAAATGTAAGTCACTCTGGATAAGGGTGTCTGCATATGCAGTAAATGTGCTTCAGTTAGCCATGGTCTGGAAATCTAGGTATTATAAATCTGCATACATGTATACTGAAACATTTTGGCTAGCTCTTAAAAAATCTTGAATTGCATTTAGTCATTTTTCTTGTGTTTGCCAAACCAGACTATCCCCTTGCTCCTCTATCCCATTATTTGTTAGCCATTTATACAGGTATTAGATGCTTGTGTTGTCAGGAAGTCAGTCTTTATTTATTTTGTCAATAAATAATGACATGGCTACCAATTTATGATGCCAAATCATCATACAAAGAAGAGCAATTTTCACTATTTCACTATTTATGGTCTTTATGGGCATTTCCCTCTACATGGTCACATGATTTAAGTGCATGTGATAAATTCAACACGATTCATCATGCTTTCATGACTGCAGTGGACCTTAGCATTGAATGTGCAGGTATATACAGTATATAAAGATATCTACAGTATATAAATTCATTTGAAGTACTGTTAAACCCAGATATTAATTCATTCAAAATAGTAAAACGTAATAATAAAATAAACAATTGTGGATTTTTGCACATTTTGATGTGTCTATGAACCTCATGATGATTTCTATGGTAGGCAGTATTAAGGACTGCTTTTTGAACCTAAAATATCTTAGAAAAGATTAAATTATTTTCTTTCCCACAAATAAATGTGTTTCACTCCAAAACTGTGTCGCAAACATAATAAAGGGTTTATTTTGTTCGTGTCTTAATTAATCTGTGGTATGGTGGTGTTTCCTTATAGAAATCAGAAAGTATGACGTAAACACAGGTTTCTGCTGCTAAATTAAGTTTTTGACATTCTGTTACAGTGCAGTTTCTCTTCCCGGACTCGGGACATAAACCATTACTGTAGATTGACTGGTTGTTCCGCTAACAGGTATGTCAAGGATTTCGCCCAGCTGACATAGATTGTCAGGAGAGTACTGTTTCCTTCTTTACCCTGAAGCACAAGGCCTAGACCTTCACCAGAAATTGCTCAGTGCTGTGACTCAACAAATCGCAATTATAGGGCTCTGGGCGCTACAGCTCATTAGGTTTAAGATAGTACATTTGCCAAAATCAACATCTTAATCAGAGAAAGGCAGATTGCCAGATCACTTGTTTAAAAATAAATGAATATATAAATCTCATGTCATCAAAACACAATGTAAAAGAACAAATACTTCAAAGATTTCTGAGAAATGTGCTCATGGGAGTACAATAACGTCATAAAGATATGAAAAACTGTGCACTTTTACAGTATTTTATAGTGCATTAGCTCCGAAATATAAAGGTTTGTGATGATGCATGAGCATCATGCAGTTTTTGAAATGAAAGTCATGGTTTGTGTTCCCTGGCTGCATGTGTGCGCATGTGAGCATGCACGTGTATTATGTAATTAAGTGTAGTTCAGTACACGGCAGCTGTCCCCTTTTGCACCCATTAGACTATTAACGTTTCTCTGAACTGGGCCAGATGAGGTTGATCAGACATCGTCTGTGTTTTGTCTCGGTTTTAGGGTCACAGCTGTACTCCAAATATACTGTCATTTAGATTTAGGCGTCTTTCACAGGGTCTAATCAGTGCAATCAGTTTTAGATGACAAGCACAGCATGCTTTCTTTTATTTCTGTCATGAAGAAATGTGGTACAGCGTTTTATGCCCCACTGAATCAGTTATTTTTATTTATGGTTGGATAAACCGAGCTGCTACTGCTAAGTAACAAGAAACAGTAAACAATTCTGTGTGTCTTGTGCAGAATAATCAACAGACTAGTTTACAGATTACCTCTGTACAAATTTTCCAACATACACAGAAAGGGAACTTCAGATATGCTGGGTATTACTGTCTCTGGTTATGTGTAAATTTCTAACATATATGTACACGTTGAGCTCCAGCTAATCTGGAGATTATTGCTTGTTTACAGTCATGAACAACAGCAATAAACAGATTGTTGTTCTTGAAAATTGACAACCTCAAGAATCAACTAAACTGTGCAGTTGTCTAAATTTAAAATCCTGTTATTATGGCCCTCATTGTGCTTAATGGTAGAATTATTATTGCTTATAAATATAATATATTATATATAAGTAACCTGACTTTTGCAGGTTAATAACCGGTCGTCTCAACTGTGTTGGACGCTATTTAGTTCTCCAAATGGTGATGGAAATCAAAGGGTTATTTAATTTTTACCCCATAGAAACAGTACATGGTCTGTGTTCCTGGAGTTTGAGAACAATTATAAAAGTTAAAAGAATGACGTGTACATTTACATATATTTTACATATTTGTTTGGGCCATTAATAAAGTTGCTAAATTTGTAAGAGAATATACTACAATGTAAAAAAAAAAAAAAAAAAAAAACTCCAATAAAATCATTTCCTATTGTTTTATTGATGTATTACAGTTGTGCCCAAAAGTTTGCATACCCCTGGCAGAATCTGCTAAATCTTAATACTGTTAACAAAATAAAAGGGATCATAAAAATCCCATGTTGTTTTTTTTATTTAGTTCTGTCCAGAATAAGCTATTTCACATAACAGATGTTTACATATAGTCCACAAGACAAGATAATAGCTGAATTTATAAAAAATTACCCCGTTCAAAAGTTTACATACTCATGATTCTTTACACTGTGTGTCGTTACATAGATGATCCTCGAATGTTTTTATGTTTTGTGATAGTTGTTCATGAGTCCCTTGTTTGTCCTGAGCAGTTAAACTGCCCACTGTTCTTTAGGGGGATGTAAACTTTTGAACAGGGTGATCTGTGTAAATTATTATTTCGTTTAAAGATATTTTTTTTCCCATTTAGTACTGCCCTTCAGACCCTAAATAAGACAGTTGCTCGTCTCTCAGAAGACAAAATACTAAAAATTAGCAATTTATTATTATTATTATTTTACTAATTTTTGTTCATCTTCATAAAGGGTGCAAATATTCTTAAATTCAATTCACGCAGTTACTCGATCCAATAAGGTGTATCAAGAAATTTAGTGTACCTTTTTTTTTTTTTTAAGCCTCTTTCAGTAAAAGTTGCAGTTAGTGTATAATAACCCAGCAAATTAATTGTGCAAAATGTAAGGAATAATGCATAGTTTGGGGACGTGCTGTTAGAGAAAAATAATCAACGGCGTGGTGTGATGTGGTCTTAGACGAAGCCGAGTTACTGTTACCACCCTGAAGTTCATTATCTTCCAAAAACAGCAAGTGTTTTGCTCCTCTTATACCACAGCAGGTTGCCAATGATTAAATTTTTCAGTTTATTTAGGAATAACACACCATGCACGTGATCCAGACTCAGCATATTCTCTGTGCCATGAAGGAAAAGTGATGCTCTATTGATCTGTATGACCTTTTCAGTGACTGCTTGTTTTGGCGAGTCTGCTTGTTAGTAAGTGAAATGTCAAAAAGTCAGTGGCGAGTCAAAAAGTGGCTGTGAGGAATTCTGTGTGTTTAAGCTGTTTGTTCCAGCCAATATTCTACAGCAAACTGAATTTCCATTTGAAGAGATTTGAAGCACTCCCTTCGATCATGCGACAGCAAAGATTTCCTGAAGATTTTCCTGTGTCTGAAAACGTAAAGGAACAGCTTTACCTCTGAGCGTTACAAGGTGCTGTACTGTCAGAACTGTGCTGATTCAGATTATACCATTAATCAACACTATTTAACCCAATCAGATTTGAGCATTAAACTGTGTTTTGGTCTAGTGTCTGTAAGTCTATAAGACACAATGGTATGGTAGACTGACATTTCTGTTTCTTTTCTAAGCCATACCAGTGGCTATATATTGTGGTTAAACCATTTAATGTAACACTACGTTACGTGCTCTTCTCATTATGGTAGTCTTGTATACATCTAAGGTGACCTTCTGGACAATGTTTTGATCAATTTTGATCCGAAGATCATTCTACAATCTCATTATGGGCCGCTTTGCTGCTATTTATGCTCGTGTGCATCTCGTGATGCAAAACAATAGCAACAGTATCCAGGTACAAATGGCACATCTACAATCACCTCTACACTTCCTACAGAACGTAAATCACTTTATTGTTCTGAAGTAGTCAATCCAGCCTGAGGGAAAAACACCAAAGCAAGGTGCCAATGCCAACAGTCAGTCAGACAGGCTGCTGAGGAAAAGCCTGTGGCTAATGGTGTCCCCTGTTCAGTCCCTTGTTTTTCTTTACCCCAAGCTATTTGCTAAGTATCTGCCAAGTATGCTCACGTGACTGATATCTTGCCATATCTACAGTGCTGGTCTGTTGGTTGGTCTGGTCCTGTTGATGAAATGTCACTTCCAAAAGGTGTCTTTTCATCATCTGGTCCCACTGTTTGCACATGATGATGTAAAATCCATTGGCAAAGGAAAACAAGACTTGATTCTGTGTGTTTAGAGACCCTGAAGTGGGGATAGAATGTTAATGATGTTTTTTACACTGCTATATTAAACTGTAGCAGTGCTGCATTGTTGGAGAAAATGTGATCAATCAGTCCTCGCTTTTTTTTTGGGGGGGGGGGGGGGGGGGGGGGGGGGGGGTATACAAAGAAATGTGTTACTGGCAAACCTTTACTGTGGAATTGCTTATCATTGAATTGTTATTGAAGCCATGGACTTAGACTCTTATTTTTGAACAAATTGTGCTTTCTCCATGATATGATAATATTGATACTTTATATTTTATATTATATAGACCTATAGTTGTGTACCCCTGCACTGCTCACCTATTTGACTTTAACCTCTTTAAGGGCAGTTGTTATACCATTTATACCACAGCGCAAATGAATTCTCAAATATTATTGGTCCAAAGGTGTTGCATAATTTTCTGTAAGAGCAACTCTGATGGGTGCTCTGATTATGAGGCAAATTTTTCATTCATCTTCAGTAACCTCCTGAGTAGGTGAATCTGGAGCCTATCCTAGGAACACTGGGCATGAGGCTAGAATAAACCCTGCACCAGTCCATTTCAGCACACCATGCATACACACATTTACCCTCTCATTCAAACCTAGGGGCAGTTAGAGTCACCCACGTGAACATGGGGAGAACATGAAACTCCACATGGACAGTAAGGTTTGGACCCTGAAGCTGTAATGCGGTAATGCTACCTGCTGCACTACCATGTGTAAGGCAAATCACAGGTTTATATTATAGCACTCTTGCTAAAACATTTTTGATTCTATAGTATTAATCATTCAGACTGACTTGTATGCTAGACAGTCCACATAATCTAAGACTAATAATAAACTGAAAAAAAAATGCATTTAATAAAGAAAAACTTCTAATTGTTGAGATGGTTATATTTTCTGTAAGATGTTTGTTAACGTCTATGTAAGGAGTCTCCAGTATCACTGCTTTGTAATGGTTAGTAAGTTTTCCACCACTGGAGAGTCTTTGTGCATTTTCTGGTAACATGACGGGCTACGGCGGCATGGTGGCTTAGTGGTTAGCACATTTGCCTCGCACCTCCAGGGTCCAAATCCTGCCTCTTCCCTGTGTGTGGAATTTGCATGTTCTCCCCGTGCTCCGGGTGTTTCCTCCGGATACTCTGGTTTCCTCCCCTTAGTCCAAAGATATGCGTTGTAGGCTGATTGGCATGTCCAGATTTTCTGTAGTGTGTGAATGTGTGTCAATGGGTGTGTGCCCTGCCTTGTGCCTCAAGTTCCCTGGGATAGGCTCCAGGTGACCCTGCGACCTTATGTAAGATAAGCAGTACAGAAAATAGATGGAGGACAATCTGCATACTGTACTTTCTTTTGTATTATTAACTTCAAGAGAGAGAGAGAGAAAAAGAGATGCTGGTAATGGAATGACTGTGTATAGCTGGGACAACTTATAATATATAAGTTGTAGAAGCTGTGCACAATTTGATAAGACTAACTTATCTTGCAGAAGTTCTGCAACACTAAATGCAGCTATAAAAAGAATGAGTAAGAGGAATGAAACACTCCAGGATCTGTAGTAACATCTTTGGAGTGGTAACGGCCCTGTACGATGATTTCTAATCAAATCTAATACAGTATTGATGGGATGAAAGTGAATGTGTTGGGACATCTGATGGATCAGTGGAATCGCTGATGTATACTGTACAACAGTTCCCTTAGTTCACCTCAAGGACCACTATTAAAAAATTTCCTACATATACATTTCAAAAAGTTTGAACTCTTAGGGGTTCTTCAGTTGTGCATCTGGGTCATCTCTATCACAAAGGGTTCCATGTAGACCCCATTTGGGAAACTAAGCTTCATGATTATTACAATAAAGCCTTAAAGCACCCTTGAAGAACCACTTTTTTATTACTGTTCTATTTTATCAATCAGATAACTTGAGCTTCCGCTTATGTGTATGTGATTTGCTTAAACTTTCATTATCTTTGCAGACTAAAATTGGGTCTCCAGACAGCATCTGTTCCAGTTTTCGGATTAGGTCAATACTGTGAGGTATTCGGGAGTCATTTCATCAGCTCAGAGAAGAATGAGAGAGCGCGACAGCAGCAAAAGTAAAGCAGCTGCTGCTTGCTTTTCCTGTTGTAATAGCTGTGGCTCTCTCCACCTGAACTTTAATTCCTGCCTCAGCAATTCTGCCATGCAGTGATGCATGAAACTAAATGAGACAGAGCAATTACTGTGTATCTGTTTTCCTGCTTTGCTCTCTTCTAGTAGGTGTTTGTGTTTGGTTGGGATAAAGAATGGCATTAACATTAGCAGCTATGGTGCCTATGTAATGATGCCTTGCATACAATATGACTATTCATAGGTAAAGTTACCATAGTGTTATTCTACATGTTGTAGCTGGTAATCGTCATGCATTAAGTCAAGGGGTATTTAAAAATAAATAAATAAATTGAAGGTCCAGCTACATAAAATTCCTCGCTTCAAAAATGTCCGAAATAGCAAATAACTGAACCAAAATAAATGAAGGGTGACATGAAGGGCGCTTTACATTACCTCTTTTGACTAGCACCATGAACAGCTAGTTCTCTGTTTTGTATTTGATGCAGAGATGCATAAATGCACACTTCTCTGTCTAAATATCTTTAAACATTCTAGTCTTGTCGTCAAAGTTTTTTCTTTTGTTTTTTTGACAAGCCAGGTTGTCACTTTTCTAATCAGACCAGATCAGATCTGTGACAGTATTTTTTTTTTCGAGAGCTAGGCTAAATACACTCAAATATTTTGCTCCATCAGATGATAACCGCTATTTTAAGTAATTTCATGGAATGAAACAATTTATCCTAAAAACCTATTTTTTTTGTAGAGACAATGTAGTTTGTAAAGAGTTTCTGTACTTCGCTGACAAACGTCCCTCACGGCTACATGTATAATTTGAATATTCATGTTTTTGAAATACGGACATTTAAAAACTCCGGGTCCTTCGTGAAGAATTGTATATTTTCCTAAATTAAATAATAACTTCCAGGTTTGCTAGTATATTAAGAAGCAAATCTGATATAAAACGGAAAGCGGATCAGGAACATAAGCATGGATATAGTGTAAGTGAGGAGGAATGATGGCGTAAATGAAGAGAAACAGATAGGAGCACTGCCATGGAGATTAGTTTTGGATTCTTGTGAATAAGACCTTCAGGATATGGATCATTTCCAGTCCTTAAAGCTGCAGATTCCATACACATTTTTGGTTCATAGATGTAAAAATGTCATTTAAATGCTCAATAGCTCAATCATAAGTTGGATACTAACATTTCATCATGGTTCTGCTCATCCTAAAATCTTTTTTCTTCGTGTTTGCCTGCTTTGTCATGCCAATAATCCAAGCTTCTCTTCCTCTGACCCACTTTAGGGCATATACTGTACAACACTCACTGAGAGGGAACTCAAGCAGAATGTCTTTTCAGTATGTGCAGTCATCTAGTTGGTGCTGTGTAAATGTTTAAAGCTCTTATGGACGTATTTCCAGCTCCAGCGTTTACTGTCAGAATGTTAGAAGTGTGAATAAGAGGCCATGAGATGTAAGACAAATGCTCAGGGTTTTGTTTTTTTTATCTTCAGGGTTTTTAGCTCACTCTGTAGTCATTTTTTATGTGGGAGGTGATACAGAAATGATGAAGCATGTTATACTGTGGTCTTCAGAATTACTGGCACCCTTCATAAAATTATTGTATAAAATAAACATTGCATATGAGGATTCAAATTTCCCATACAAGCAATATGAGAAGTGATTCATTTTTGTTCTAAAAAAATAAAATAATAATAATAATAGTATTTTCTGTCAATTTTATTTGAGAGAATGTGTTTTATTTTTATGAGCGTGAGGTCCAACTTATGACCATAGATTTTGGTAGTACAGGATGAAATTAATAATACCCTCAAACAAAATTTAGTCCAAAGTTTATCATGCTTGACTTATGCTATAGGCTACTATCTAGTGATTTTATAGAGTAACCACATAATCTGCAGTTCAGAGTCGACGAAATACAGTCATCTAACATACAGTCTAGCAACTCTTTCTCAGCCTTCACAGGATAACCAAGGTCACACGCATTTCTGATGTATGGACATTATCCACTTCATAATCCCCTTGACAGCATAATTCTCTCTCTCAATCTATACTATATATATATATATATATATATATATATATATATATATATATATATATATATATAATATATATATATATATATATATATATATATAACAATACATTAAAAATACTTTACTAACCCCTTACTTGCCCCTACTCTCACACCTCTAATCTGTGCACTTTGCTCCTCTAGCACTCAATTAAACATCTTGCACGGTAGCACTACTTGTATTGTTCTCTGCTTGATATATCGCTTTGCTTGTATTTCCTCATTTGTAGTCGCTTTGAATAAAACCGTCTGCTAAATGAATAGATGTATAAAACCATTTCTATTTTCATTTACATCATAGCCACACTGTGTGTACTTAACGTTTTGCCTTTCTGTGTGGAAACTTATTAGATTTCACTCTCCTCCTCCTCTGGAAGTGTTCACAGAGAGAGTGCATGGGTCAGCTTGATTCCTGTCCCAGTGGACCTCTATTAGCATTTGTTGCAGTTCCTATTTTTGATCACTAGGTGCAACAATAATTACAGCTCCAAATGCCACGACTGCTCAGCATCTAGGCGACCAAATCAATAGAACATCGGTTATATCTGTCAAATAGCAGCATTTTTTTTTTTTAAATCGTTGCTCACTCAAAACAAGTAATTCTCATTTCAATGGATTTTGAAATGTATAGAGTTGTGAATTAAGAATTAAGCCGTTTGTCGAATGGCTGATCTATATGTCGGGGTTCTCACCCACCTGCCCCTATGGATGAGCCTCTGCTGGTGATATCTATCTTATTTCAGTGGAAAGTACCTCACAAGCCCATGGGACTGGGCGGCAGTGTCTCAGCAGCACTGCATGATACTTATCTGCAATCTGCTCCACAGGCTGTGTGCAAAAGATACCATCAGTAAACAGAGCAGCGGATAATGTTTCATAACAGCTGTGCTGTGTGGGTGCATGAAGGGCTATTATACTAGAAATGTAGACTAAAACATATAACCTTTTCGAAAGATTCAATACTCTAAACTGAGTATATTTTCTACCTCCTCTGTCTGTCTGTATAGTAATCTGCAGTAATGCTACAGATCACTATGTAATGTACATTACAAAGCATCGTTATTAAGCATCTCTGTTTTCCTCCTACTCTGCAGTTCCCTTAGTTCCAGGCAGTCTAGTTTATTTTCAATGATTCTACTCACTTCCTGTTTGCTGGGACGCCATATTGTTGTGCTTGTCCTTCGATAAGATTAGGCCTGGCTAGCTGCTGCTAATTATGTTACTGCATCCATCACATGTGCATGCATACGGATGTTATTACGTCAACATATCTGTTGGGAATAGATGAATACCGTGGACTCATATCATCTGAAAAGGCAAACACAGAAGGTAATGCAAACTGGATATATTGGAATCAAACGTGATTGGTCAGTGTTATTGGTTTATGTGCTATGTAGAAACTCTGATCTTAATCATACATATTCCCCCAATCGCTGAGTGTCTGCTTATTCCTCTTCGTGAGTTCGAACAATATTCTCTGCAGATGCTTTCTGAAACTGCACACCGTCATGAATCCACTTGTATGTGACACTAATTTGGACGAGTCTTTAGGCTGGCATCGCCTCTGGCACACCGAGTCGCATTCTTGCTCGTGTGTTTGTCCTTCAGTGGGTGTGCGCAGCAGGGAGTGGGAGAGACGGCTGTTTGATTATCCTGATCTGCTGTTTGATTCAATCCTCCAGGGTCTCTGTGGGCCTCCTTCTTTCTTCTTAATGCTCTAAACAAGACCCTGGTTTCAATCTGATACATGTTGGATTAGAATCACTGGCAGTGAATCAAAGCGAATGCGTGTGGGCGTGGGTGTACGCATGTGGTCAAGCAAGCTGCGTGAATTGCACACGTCAAAGGCGCTGTTGTGTGAGAACCAGATACGCAGCCTCTTATTATTTCCTTATTCATACGGTATGCACGCGTTGTGAAATTCGGATGCGTTTTTCCCAGCCTTTACTTCAGGAAATCCTTGAGATATTGTATTTTATTAAGGGGAGGGGAATCAACTTTAATCGAGATATACCAAATCAACCAATAATGCAAAAAGAAAAACATTATAAGAGAGAAGAGGGAAAAGGATAGGAAAATATAGCTCCACTAGTCAGAAGGGTTAGCATTGCTTTGTGTGCCAGATGGGACTCTTTGAGGAGGTGTGGGGAAATATTTAGCGAGGATCAATAAAGCCAGTCGTTGTGCAGCAGCTCCTCCTCGCCTCCCAATTCCTGGCTGGATTGATGTGTGCCAGACACTCTTCCAGGCCCTGTGGAGTGCTTAGAGCTTAGCCCAACTTTGATATACTCTCTGTCTGGTCATTACAGCTAATCCCAAATGAGCCTTTTTATAGATAATGTTCCCGACAAGTGACGTGACCAATTTCTGCAGAACAGCCTTGTGTTTCCTTGAAAGCATCTATGACTAGATAAGGTACCTCTTGGGATTTTGCCTGCTAAAAGTGCTATTTACAAAACAAAACAAAAAGCACAAATGACACACACTAGCAGTTCATTAATTCTGTAAGGAATAACAGGGAGTGTTTTTTTATCAGGAAATACACAATGACAGGTTTGTGTGATTTGATTTATTTTCCTAGTACAGCTGTACGTTATTCCTCTTATACTGTAGCAATTTGCTACTGCTAACAAATTTTTGGTTATTTAAGAATGACGTGCACTTTTTATCCATTTATAGTTACATTTAATGTTGCGGAACCCTGAAACGAGTTAGTTTCTGTTATCACTTACATTATAGCAGTCTCTAAGGTGTTTTTTTTTTTTGTTTGTTTTTGTTTTTATAAAAACAGGCTTGTTGTAGATTAACTGTAAAACAGTGTCCTCCTTTCGGAAAACGTTAGCCATTATTACACGAAAAATAACGTATTATAAAGAGCCGATTCATATAAACCTGTGATCTTATTTAGAGTCGGGACTAATGTACTTTAAGAGCGGCTCTTATGGGAAAATGAATCAACACCTTCTGACCAATCAGAATGAAGAACTCAGCAGCCTTGTGCTATAAGTGCTAAACAAACCACTCAGTAAGACTATAAATATCGACAGTGTGATTTAATAATGAATGAAGGCCTCTGTTCTGATCTCTAAGGTCATGGGTCAGTCTCTACTCCATCTTTTTGAACTGCTATTCGTTTTACAAACACATACACACAAAGCGCAGGCTGTCTGTCACAGTGAGTAGTGTCTGGTTAAATCCCTTTGAATCCCTTTCTGTATATTTGGAGTTTTGTGCACACTGGTATTCAAGAGGTCTGGTGTCTGAGTTCATCTTTCACTTTATCTGCAGGATTGAAAAAACGTACCAGGAAGGCATTTGGGATACGGAAAAAAGAGAAGGACTCTGATTCCACGTAAGTTGAATTTTGGATCCAGGATATGAACCACTCTTTATAAGCTGGTGTGTATTGCAGAATTTTTTTAATGTAATAGAGCTGAAAGTTGGTATTAAATTCCTCACATGGTTCATGTTTGTCTTTGAGAACTGCAACGCTGTTGTCCATACAGCTGTTAAGTCAATACCTTCTCTAAACAGAATGATTCTCTGCTAGATCACTACCCAAAATTGCTAATGTGTCGCGAATGTAAGTTGCTTAAGCGGACTCTCTCATGCACGGCTGATGATAGAAAGCACGCTCGAATGTTTTAGGGCGCGTTAACTCGACGAAGTGAAGTGTTTTCAATCCATTATGGACCAGTAGCTCCAGCCGCAACCTACATTTTGTGTCTCTTTGGATGTGTAAGTGGGTTTGTGTTCAAATCCAAGGAACGGGTATTTGAGTGTAAAACCGAGTTTGGAGAGCAGGACACATGTCTCTCTTTTTCTCTTTTTCTCTCTTTCTCTCACAGAGGTTCACCAGATAGAGAAGGGGGAGTAAGTACATCTTCGCCAGCTTTTGTTTGAATATTACAGATCATTTTTTCCTCAATGGTGAAATTTCAGATTTGAAGTGTAAATTGTGGTGAAAGGTTTATAAATAGCTTTTTAGATATCATTTTGTTCTACATTCATGGTATTAATTTTCCTTTATGCAAGAAATATTTTACCTTAAGCACATAAATCTTTAAAAGTACTAAGTAGCTTGATAAATATGAAATTATTGGGTAAATGCTAAGGTTGTGAAAGCTGAATCATCTTCCATAAGCTGACATTTATTTTAATTTCCTGTTCTATGGGCTTCCACAACAGGGCCAGCAATCAGCACTAAAACATGTCCTGAGTGTAGTCATATAGTCAAAAAAGAACCCACAAGGAACCACCACCCTGCACATTTTGGTATTTTCCCTACCTTAATGCACCCAATTCAACTTACAATGCCATGCATAAGTATTCACCCCCTTCAATCATTTGATTTACACAATATTTATTAAACAGTTATTCATGCAAGGCATTGTAGTTCAGGCTTGCTGATTAGTTGAATCAGGTGAATCTATGGTACAGGGGATAAATTTAAATAAAGTATAGTTTTTTTGTAATGTACTAATCCCTAATTAATTAGTAGTACTTTGTGCCATGCAGGTCACTATCACCTAATTCGTTATACAGTTTAATGCTGACCAGATCTCTCCCTTCTTCTTTAGAAATTCAGGAAAGGGCCATTTCATTGGTTATGATCCTTTTGTCCAGGGTTAAATCTTTTCGCAGTATAAATTGTCAGTGTCTCTCGAAGTCTGTCTCTTTCTCTTTCGCCATCCTGTCCTTTCCAAAGTTGTGTCTTCTTTAGGTAATTCAAATACTCTCTCTCTCTTTCCATTGTGCATTTAATTCCTCTGTAATAAAATATTCATAGACATGTCTCGGGTCAAATTTTTACTCAGTACATCAGTCTGAGACAGAAAAAGTACTAAAATGTGTAGGGTGGTGCTACCTCAGGACCAGGACTGAAAAACACTGATCTAGCTCGAATGTGTTTATAAAGTTTACTGGATGCGAATAAATTATGTTCTGTAACTGAATTCTGCTTTGATTCACTCATAGCCACAGAAGAAGAGCAATGGAGCTCCCAATGGATTCTACGGCGAGATTGACTGGGACCGATATGTAAGCAATTAGTTTTTCATTAAATTAGTAGAAAGTCTTAAAAATATATCTGCTTATTCTCTCTTCGTGTTTATTATTCAACTCTAATTGAAAGGAGATTGATATATTGGTAGACTGAAATAAAAATGAAATTATTTGCATACAGTTCAGTGCAAAAGTTTGCAAAACCTTAGGACAAAATGAAGAAGACAGAAATTCAATTTATACCCACAGAAACTTTAGGGAATTAATTAATTTAGCGAATTACGGTGAAATATTAACACCTTAAAAATCTAAATAATCTAAGTTCAAAAGCTTATATATCACTCTTTCTTTTCAAAATATGTCTTGCCTCATGTTTCAGATTAACGTCTTTCTCAGGGATTAGAAACGATGTATTTTTCATTTTTGATTTAGAAACAATATTTTTTACAGTCATGCTCCAGCCCTCCGCACCCCTTAGTTGGAACCTGGAAATAAAAGAATAATTAATAATGTTCTTTACATGATATAAGTTATTAACTATTAACTTATACGAAACCTAGGGTATAAATAAAACCAAATGCTGCGTTAAACCAGAAACGGGTACTTATTTTTAACATTTCCAAATGAAAACTTCTTCAAAGCATCTATCGTCAAAAACCCAGCTACATTGACTATCTTCATGGAGTTCTTCAGGAACTTAGGCCTCTTAGGAAAATGTTTTCTTGACATCACACCAGAACAGAATTTTATTATTTTTGTATTAACCAGTTACAGATCAAATTTTCACTCTGGAACAATTTTCTTTCTTTGCATTTTTCATTATGTTCAGTCAAACAATCTGTTCTTTTTTTTTTTTTTACCCCATAGCATTTCTAGTCCCTGGTCTTGCTGCTGGCTCACATTTCATTTTGAATATCTTGGAATTCTATTACATGTGCATAAATTGTAAAACAGAGGCACATTTCTTTTTGTTATTAAAATCTATATATCGCTATCTGGACCTGGTAAAATCACTTTAGCTGACTCTTATTGCTGTATGTTATAGAACTCTCCCATGGTGGATGATGAAGGTTATAGCATCAGACCAGATGAAGATGGAGATATCCTGACCTGCATTTATGCCATTTGAGGAACCATTTGATTAGAAGATCTTCTATATTAGTTGTCAGTGTCTGGTACATATCATAGCACTTGCGACAAATGTATAATAGTGTCTCTGCTTTTTTGTTCTGTTTGACCAATGATGACTTCCATCCTCGAATGCAAGTGCTTTCCTTAACAGCTAACTACCAACCCCTAAAGACAAGTCCCACTTCTTCTCATCCAGTGAGTCTGAGGAAGAGGAGGACCACCGCAAAAAATTTAAGATCAAGATCAAACCCCTGCTTGCTGACAATGCTGAGTTTGTGGCTCCTTCGGTAGATGAATTAAAAGCCTCCATAGGCAACATAGCTCTATCTCCTTCTCCTCTGGTGAGTCTTGCCTATGTTATCTATAATTTATTGTCCATATATGGTATTTCCTCCTGTCATCCACATTGTTGCTTTGTTTTTAATATTTTTATTGCTGCTCATGCTTTTTAGTTAGTCTAGTGTATGAGAAATATCCGTTCTGATACTGATGCTCATTCATACCACATCACTTTTTTATTGTACTGGCAGTAAAAACACTCAGGAATGCATGAACTGATTTCATGCACTATTTGGCTTAATTATAGATGCTCCATACATAAAAGCAGTGATGGTACAGCTCTCTGCGCTGCTCCCTGATTAATGAGCGAGTCTCAGGGAGTGGCTGCAGCTTTTGGACTCTTCACCCCTTACATTTCCTCATTTACTGAGCCACATGTTGACAAAACCACAAACCCGCATGTCTGTTTTGGCGACTGCTGATGTTGAGTCAAACATGCAGGAGACACATTTTTTGAAGGTCAGGTGCTGTCAGTGAGCTTGTTTTGTAGCTGTTTAACAGATGATGATGATGATGATTATCAAATGATTACTGCTTACTCAAGTTGCATACTCATTCACTGAACTAGGTACTAAGACATTGGCTGAGCAAGCCGTTTGTATATGAATATAAGTCTGTAATTGTTTTGACTTGATTAATTTCTGATGAGAAATATCCTTGTGTACAATCCCAACGAAGTTTCACAGAAGTTGGGACGCTGTGTAAAATGTAAATGAAAACAGAATGCAATGATTTGCAAATCTCATAAACCCATATGTTATTCATAGTAGAACAGAGAAAATATATCAAATGTTTAAACTGAGGAAATGTACCATTTTAAGGAAGAAATAAAGTCATTTTGAATTTGATGGCCGCAACACGTCTCAAAAAGTTGGGACGGGGGAACAACAAAAGGATGGAAAAGTAAGTGTTACTAAAAAAGAATCTTTTACCCAGAATGGTACTTTATTCAAACTATCCTACCAGTTGGGGTTAGTGCCTCATTTGCGAATGTCGGTATCTTAGCAATGTAGACTTTGAAGCCAGCCTCAAACCATTTCCTTATTGGTGCCTTCGTACATATTGAAATGCTGCCTTTTTAATACGTTGACTTGTAAGACAGCAAGGTATCACGAGAGTCATCATATGTCATAACCTTTAATAGATTCAAACACACTGGACTACTGTTTCCTAAATAACAGCTAGTTGGCTGTTATTGTTAGTTAGCGACATAACCTGTGAGGTTGTGTGTTGGTAGTTATTTTATTTTTGACCACAGAGCCACTTCAAATCTTCAAACACGGATGGCATGTATATGTCAGATTAAAAAAGTACATTTTTAGCGATCTAAAAAAAAAAAAAAGACCTTCACACACTTGTGTTAGAGCTTCACATTTTAACACCAGCTTACACTTTGAGTCATTACTCAAAATTTCTCAAAACAGAGCAATATTTTCACTCCCCCCCCCCCCCCCCCCACAGTATAAATGGAAGATGTCAACATATCAACATATGAATCCATTTCATATTAGTAAACTTGCTGATGCTGTCAAGTCAGCTTGATTTTCTCACGCTCAGATGGTGACTTCATTTTCTGTCAAGGTAAATAAAAAATGTTTTGAATTTATTGATGTGAAAAAAAAAAAATCAGTGTAGATTTGACTTAGCTAATATTAGACGAGTATATAAGGAGGGCATGGTGACATAGTGGTTGGTATGTTTGCCTCGAACAACCAGGGTTGGGGGTTCAATGCCCGCCTCCGCCCTCTATGTGCGGAGTTCTCTACATGCCTTGGGGGTTTCCTCTTGGTACTCTGGTTTCCTCCCTCAGTCCAAAGACATGCGTTGATTGGCCTTTCCAAATTGTGTAAACGTGTATGCGATTGTGTCCTGTGATTGGTTGGCACCTCATCCAGGGTTTCCACCCTCTTGTGCCCCAAGTCCCCTGGGATAGGCTACAGGATCCCTGCAACCCTGTGTAGGATAGGTGGTATAGAAAATGTATAGATGGATAGACAAGTATATACACTATATGGGTTTGTGGACACCTGACCATCACACCCATATATGCTTTTTGAACCTCCCATTCTAGATGTAGTTCACCTTTACTGTGATGATAACCTCCACACTTCTGGGAAGGATTTCCATTACTTTTTGGACATGGAGCTGGGGATTTGTGCTCATTCAGCAACAAGAGCGTTAGTGAGGTCAGGCACTAATGTCACGTGAGAAGGCCCAGGATGCAGTCTGTGTTCCAGTTCATCCCAAAGCTCTTTGCTTTTGTTAAGGTCAGGGTTCTGTGCAGTCCACTTGAGTTCTTCCTCTCAAGCCTTGGCCAACCAGGTCTTATGGAGCTCGCTTTGTGCACATGGGCATTGTCATGCTGAAACATGTTGGGCCCTCTTAGTTCCAGTGAAAGGGGATTGTAATGCAACAGCATACTAAGACATTCTAGACAATTGTGTGCTTCCAACTTGAGGCGACAGTTTGGGAAAGAACAACATATGGGTATGATGGCCAGGTGTCCACTTATTTTTGGCCATATTGTGTAGTTAACATCAGTAAACTATATTTATTAGGGGTGCACCAAAATTTCAGCCATCAATAATGGTCAATTTTTTTTCTTTACTCAAAAAGAAGATTAAATAAGTCTACAATGAATTGGACGCTGGTCAGTGATCAAACCATTTGAGCAACAAAGGGGTAGTGAAAAATGTTGGACGTGCGGGCCCATGTCACGATTTCTACAAGAGATATTAGACAAGCTTATGTAAAAGGACTGCACCAAAGTGGCTTGTGTTATATATTTTTTTTTACTGTTAGCTGCATTTTTACTCCCTCCCCTCCTTTTACACTCCCTCCTTTCCATGAGCCTATGTTTTTTGGGGTTGACAAGTCTACAAGGAAATCAACTACATCTTTAAACATATTTCGTCAGAGCGATAGATCTTCCCGCTTTGACTGTTAGTCTGGAACAGAAGTATTGGCGTGCTTAAGCCAAGATGGATACATGTAATTCTGTATTGATATTTGGCCAAAAAAGAGCACTTTAATGGGCAGATTCGTTCTGATTAGGACAGTGCTGATCTTGTAAATTTTGTTCTGATTAGAACAAACTGCATGCTTCCTTTTATATTTTGTAAATGTCAAGCTACATAGTAGTTTCAGATCATACTAAAGCAAATATTTATACATTTTTTGAAAACCTAAACGGTGAAATGAGCATTTTCACAGCACGATTGACTCTGATGGTGCACTCGAGGCGAGACGTGTGCTCTCGCTGACCTAATGCGACGGGTCTAGTGCGCACTACGTCTCAGGTGTGCTGGAGTACTGAGTGTACTCCCTCAATAATTCAGCTTGGAAACTAGGCACAGTGACGCTGCATGACATAGCCGCGTAAGAACAGAAGCACGAGTGCAGCATGTGTCATATGAAAGCCACATCACTGAATTATTCACACACGTGCACTGAAGCAAGAATCACAGCAAGGCAAGGCAGGTCTGTGTGGAAGTTTCACAAAGCATGTTTTCGTATGGTCAGGTGCGACATGCACTGCATGGATATGCATGGTCATCTAGATAACCATGTTGGTATTCTGACAGGATTATATGTTCTCTACATCATCCACAACAACAAGCCACATTCCATGACACCTAATACTTTCTTCATACATGAGCAGAAATATAGTTTAAAGCACCCTTACCCTTATCCCTTACCGCTTCTCCTTTTCCACTGCATTTGGCTTAAGCCAACATGCATTGTAAAGCTCTGTATTTTAGGAACAGTTATCTAGATTAGATAACTTATCCATTAGATTATCTAAAAGCAAACACACTTGTACACTTTTAATATTTACGATGTAATAAATAGGATATACAAATTGGAAATACATGTGATTTTATGTGTACAATAAAATCAAATACCATGATTTTATTATTATTTTTTTTAGAATAAAGACCGATAAGCTATTCAGAAGTCCCACTCATCTAGCAGTCATTGTATCTATCTATCTATCCATCTATCTATCTATCTATCTATCTATATATATATATATATATATATATATATATATATATATATATATATATATATATATATATATATATATATATATATATATGTGTGTGTGTGTGTGTGTGTGTGTGTGTGTGTGTGTGTGTGTGTGTGTGTGTGTAGAATATTTTTATTACACACACATACATATATATATATATATATATATATATATATATATATATATATTATATATATACCCAAAATTCTTTATCTGTCTCTGTCTGTATTTTTTAACACATATAATAAGATGGTACACTGTTTTTTAACATTTAACATTAATCAGTAACACCTGGTTAGTGTAGCACAAAATGCTTATGCTCTTCAAATCCACACACTGTATTTAAGTCTTTGTGCTGAGCTCATGGTTTCATTTGTAATGGCGGCTTATACATCAGTAGATATGGGACACTGATCTAAACTGGCCGACCAGTGCAATTTTTCTCATATGCTTTTACAGGGAGTGACACTGTGGTGCTACATCATCACTTCAGGGTCCTCGGGTTCCCAAAAACATGCCGGTAGATGGATTGGTTATGCTAAATTGCCCCTAGGTGTGAATGAGTGTGTAAATGGGTGGGCACGTTGCCCTGTGACAGCATTTTCCCACCCAGTGTGTATTCCTGTGATAGCCTCCAGATCAACTCTGACCCTGACCAGAGGTTACTGAAGAAGAAAGAATGAATGGTTGATTAAAGCTACTACTTCAACTTAGTATGCATTTGCATTAAATATTACTTTACAACATTTAGTTTAGTAACATCAGGTCATTAGTGTACATTTAAATAGAATTGAAGCTTTTAGTATTAATTTTCCTGTAAGTCATGATATAAAATTTTAGGTTCATTGCCCACCCATACTTGTAACCTTAGTGATGGGTTGAGCATGAAATCTGATCAATGTTTAACAAGCCTGATAAGCTAAACAAGAGAAACACAGGTCTCATTGTATTTGGTGCTGTACTTGAGAACATAGTGATAATTTATGTAGGCTGTTGTATTCTCTTGGGAGTGAGCTGAGTCAAGCTGAAACATTACACAAAGGCCCAGACTTTCCTAATATAGCACATATAGGAACCGTGTGCTGGGTTGCAGGTGCTCTTTGGGCTTTTATTGAGAAGACCTACACTATGGTTAGGACTCTTGTATATGGTTAGTCATCCATTAAAGTCTTAAAGCTCCTAAAAATAAACAGCTCCATGTTTGTTCATTTTGGGAGTTGTCTAAAATCAGAACTGTAGTTCAAATTCTCATGCTGGATTTAACATGCCTTTTTTTTAACTGAATGGTGGATCTACGATACACTTCTAACCATCTTTGTTTTGTCACATTTTAATGTACATGTAGGTAATTCCATCTCTAATTAAGAGCCAATGCTTATTAGAAAACAGAACATGATATTAATGCATGAATTTTTTTTTCTAACTTGCAAGAGCTATGTTAAAAGTATACTTCATTCCATTTCATTCATCTGCAGTTCCAGCCCTATGAAACCACACCTGTACTAATAGTACCTCTGATTCTTTCTTTCCTTCTCCCTCTCTCTAACGCTGGCCTCCTCAGAGGAGCAGTCCGGTAAGCTCTTTCCCCGTCTGTCCTGGAGTGCTGTGCTCTCTTTTTTATGGAATAAGGTTCATGGGCAGCGCTAAGCATATTTCAGGGTCCATGTGGTGCTTGGAATTAATACTAAGACAGCCGTAGTTGTGGCTGAGTTTTCTTGAGTTGTTGTAGTGCCAGTGTTTTATAGGTCTAGAAAAATATAAGAATATTTTATATTTTATTGTCAGCATGTCTTTTTCATAGATAGCCTGGGTTTAAAAAAAAAATCATTTTAGAATAAATTAAGCATTTATGTATACATTATGAAAATATGACACCTACATAAAGCTCACGGAGCTACATGATAACTACATTGGTAGCTAACTACATAAGCCATGTTCATAGATCTACATGGTAATTATATAAACCATGTTCATAGAGCAACATGACACATACTGTACACAAGCCATGTCCATAGAGCTACATGACACCGGCATAGGTTATGTTCATAGAGCTACATCATAACTACATAAGCCATGTATAAAGAGAGCTACATGACACCTACATAAGGATGCATAAGGACATGTTATGTTATCCAAACTTCCAAAAAGTTCAGTTTTACCTATCGTTTACCAACGTAGGTGTCATGTAGCTCTGTTAACATGGTTTAGGTAGGTGTTGTAGCTCTGTTAACATGGTTTTAGAAGGTGTCATAGCTCTATGAACATAGCTTATATAGGTCCCATGTAGCTCTATAAAAATGGTTTATGTTGTTGTCATGTAGCTCTATGAACACAGATAATGTGAATGCCACATAGCTCTATAAAAATAATTTATGTTGGTGTCATATTGCAGTACGAAGATGAATTATGTATGTGACATGTAGCTCTCTATACATGGCTTATGTAGTTATGATGTAGCTCTATGAACATAGCTTATGTCTGTGTCATTTAAGTTATAGCAGTCGTATATGTCTAGAACTCTGTCTTATCGTATTGTACACTACATGTGTATACAGGTATAGATCACATCATGAAAGAGTACAGCCACCAGTTTAACCTTCTACCAAGCAGCTGCAAGTTTGAAAAGCAATATTTCTGGAATTTCATATTCTAAAACCAATACTATATATGAATGCACAGTGTTGGTGGGTCTTCACCCATCTGTGGTCTTGTTAGTCTTAAAACTTCAGGCAACGGTTTCTGCTTAGCAGTTTTGAGCTCTACCTGGTTGTTTTGTGTAGACCATGTCCTCAGTCTAATAAGAATTGACTTGGAGGTCAATTCTTATTAGAGGTAAGGAGATTTTTTTCACCTGTGAACACAACATAGCTGAAACAGTTTCCTTTGTGGTTTGTACAGTGTGGCCTGTTTGAACCATATTGGTCATATTGCCAACCACCTACAGTATCTTGCTAACCCTTAGTGGGCTAATAGCAGGATTTCCCTAAGAAATGGACCTAGCAGTGGTAGCCAGTGATGAATTGGTATTGTACTGAAACACAGATTTCAAGAGTCACTTCCAACTTGCTGAGTACATTTTCCTTGAATGGTGTTTAGACCAAACAGAAAAAGATTCTTTCTGCAGCATGGACAGACATGGATATGGAATGGGAGAAATGGACAGGGCTTTGCAAACACAGTTTGGCTGTTTTTAACCTTAAGTCTTGCCAGAAATATGGCAAGGTGTGAAGACTAAGAGTTGCTTTTTAGAGCAGATTTGGGAGTGAGTAGAGAATCATTTGGAGATTAATCTCTGTGTTATGGGTATCTATGTTAAAATAACAAGCAGTCATTATGTTATTTTCCAGAGAGTACTGTGCATGTTGTAGAGCAGCAACCTCCCACCTGTGTTTTAAACGTGTATTTTAAGATATATATATTTTCTCCTCGTACTTCTCACTTCACTTTTTCTGGAGGTAGTTTGTAAAAGCTGCTTGCTTTGTAAGACCTCCCATGGTGCACAGTGGAAAATTGCAGCTGTAGTAATAAATATTCTGGGTTATCTGTAAGGGGTTTGTTCAGGCAAAAATGTGAACAGAAGGTATCAGGCTATGAAACCAGCAGTTAGCATGGTCACGGTAAGTGTCCTGCTGGCTAGCAAAATACTCTATGCCATGTTAGCATTTTTTGGCTTAATTATTAATTTATTCACACTCCAAATCTGGAAATATATCTGAAAGTGTCATTTTACACTGCTTATGCAGTGTTTGAGTTCAGATATTTACAAAATCACTTCTTTTTTTTTTTTTAAACCTTGGTCTTTTTAAACATGAACGTGTCTTTTTCCTGAACTTTTTTATAACGGTTATAAACTTGGTGTCGTTTCTTGAATGTGGTTTGGGGGGGGGGGGGGGGGGGGGGTGGTGGTTTGGGTTTGAATGCTTCACTTTCTATTCTCTACACAGAGTTTATTTTAAGAGTGTGTATTACTTATTTGTCACTCTCTGACCAGGTGTCTGTTCTCTCTTCCTTTTTGCTGGTCACAGAGACGTAGCCCGGTAAGTGCTGTATTCTTGCTTTTTGGTTTCCTAATGCTCTCTGTAGTCCTTTAGCTGGAACAGGCCTGTGGTTATGAAGGCTTTGACGACTGTGACTGTTTTAATAATTAATAATTTAGCACTATTTTTTGTGTGACAGCTGTGCTACACTTTAAGTTCATTTGCATTGATGTGCTATGTGCTGAGCACTTTACCTGCACCATATTGACAAAAACACCCATGTGAGCATAAAATTGCTTACACTGCAGTGCATTTTATGAAAGCATAAGCAGTCATGTATGCAGTAGAGAAGCACAACATTATGATTATGAGTAGTAGTAGTAGTAGTAGTAGTAGTAGTAGTAGTAGGAGTGGTAGTAGTAGAGATCTCAGCATTAATACCATGAAAATATGATTAAACGATGTGGGGTTTTTTGTCCTAAAAGCTTAACTAATTACAATTCAGTGGCAGACTTTGTTCTTTAGTTTGTTTATCAGATTTAACATTCATATTACATTATTATTATTATCACCATTGATATGTACATTTCTGCCCAACGCTGAGCTTTACTGTTTCATATAAACCAAAGGTGAGGAAATTCCATACAATTAATGTTAACTCCTGATACTACTATTTTTGTCATATTTTTGTATTATTATTATTGTTACAGTAAGTGGAGTAGTAGTAGGGTTTGTAATTTTGCATTATTACAGTGGTGCTTGAAAGTTTGTGGGGGGAAAAAGTGTTAAGAATTTCTATATATCTAAATAAATAAAGACTTAAAGATTTTCACAGAAAAAAAATAGTCCTAAAAGTAGACAAAGAGAACCCAATTAAACAAATGAGACAAAAATATTCTACTTGATCACTTATTTATTGAGGAAAATGAGCCAATATCACATATCAAGTAGCAAATGTATGTGCACCTCTTGGATTAGTAGTTAATTTGAAGGTAAAATTAGAGTCAGGTGTTTTCAATAAATAGGATGATCAGGTGTGAGTGAGCGCCCTGTTTTGTTTAAAGAAGTGGGATCTATCAAAGTCTGATCTTCACAACACATGTTTGTGGAAGTGTATCATGGCACAAACAAAGGTGATTTCTGAGGACTTGAGAAAAGAGTTGTTGATGCTCATCAAGCTGGAAAATGTTACAAAACCATCTCTAAAGAGTTTGGTCTCCACCAATCCACAGTCAGAAAGATTGTGAACAAATGGTGGAAATTCAAGACCATTGTTACCCTCCCCAGGAGTGATCAACCAACAAAGATCTCTCTAAGCACAAGACATGTTATAGACTGTGAGTTCATAAAGGAGCCAGGGTAACTTCTATGCAACTAAAGGCCTCTCTTACATTGGCTACTGAACATCAATGGTGTGCATGGGAGGGTTGGAAGGAGAAAGTCGCTGCTCTCCAAAAAGAATGTTGCTGCCCCTCTACAGTTTGCTAAAGATCATGTGGACGAGCCAGAAGGCTACTGGAAAAATTGTTGGTGGATGGATGAGACCAAAATATAATTTTTATTTTAAATGAGAAGTGTTATGTTTGGAGAAAGGAAAGCACTGCATTCCAGCATAAGAACCTTATCCCAGCTGTGAAACATGGGGGTGGTAGTATCATGGTTTGGGCCTGTTTTGCTGCATCTGGGTGAGGACAACTTGCCTTCATTGATGGAACAATGAATTCTGAATTATACCAACAAACTCTAAAGGAAAATTTCCGGACATCTGTCCATGAACTGAATCTCGAGAAAATGGGTCATGCAGCAAGACAATGACCCTAAGCACACAAGTCATTGTAACAAAGAATGGTTAAAGAAGAATAAAGTTATGATGAAATGTTGTGGAAGAACCTGAAGCAGACAGTTCATGCGAGGAAACCCACTAACATCCCAGAGTCCCACCAGATACTGAAAGCAAAGGTTCACATACTTTTGCACTCACAGAGATGCAATATTGGATAATTTCCTCAATAAATAAATGTCCAAGTATAATATTTTTGCCTCATTTGTTTAGTTGGGTTCTCTTTATCTACTTTTAGGAATTCTTTTAGGAAAATCTTATTGTGTTTTAGGTCATATTTATGCAGAAATATAGAAAATTCTAAAGGGTTCACAAAATTTCAAGCACCACTGTAATTATAAATGTATGAATGACAAGAGATAATAATTAGCCATTGTTACTCCTAATGATGATGATGATAATTAGAATAATAAAAATAATATAAAATGATACTCTTGCCATTCAGTTGAGTGTTGAGCACATTAAGGAAATGTTGTTGCACAGTCCTAAGATTTTTAAAAAATATTTCACAAAACAAGCTTTTCTTTGATTAATTAGTGATCAATAAATGTACTAGTTTTTTTGTGAGTCAGTGTTTTGCTTTCTGTTTTCTGTTTTTGTTCCAGGCTCTGGCAAAAAGAGATGTGCCTAGTGAGTACATTTTGGAAAATATGAATGAGCAATTGCAGTTTAGTCTCTAAATTGAGCACAATATTGTTCTGTCATTTAAAATAGACAATGTAAACAGTGTGTTGGAGTCTATGTGGATGTTTTTTTTTTTTTTTTTTTATCATTATTGTTTTGTTCTTAGGTGAAGAAATCGAAATTGCACGACCAAGACGTTCAGTTCCCACTGTTGCTCCAGTCTCAGTCCCCTCACCTAAGCCTACACCTGCACCTGCACCTGTACCTGTACCTGTACCAGAACCTCCCAGGTAAACACACACACACAATCATACAGTCATTGTTTGGTGCACCATTGCATTACATGATTTATACTACTCTAAGTGGAGAAAAATGAAAAGGTTTAGATGTCAAAATAATCGCTAATTGGATGAGATCAGCGCTCCAAAGTTGCTTTCCGTCACACGTCTGCTTTGCTTTTGCCTTCTCTCTGTTTCAGTAGTAACAAATCTCCAGTGCCGGAGGATGCAATAGCCTTATTTGGCCCTCCACTGGAGACAGCATTTGAAGAGCAGAGGACTGAAGGTACAAAGAGCAGCCGTTAGTGACTGTGAAGTACACTGATTATTACTGATCACTGAATGCTGCAGATACACAACCATTCAATTACCTCTTTCCCTTCACATACTTCCATTCATGCACATTTGTGATGTTTGGATTTGTAAAGAATATAACGTGGGATTATACTGTATTCTAAATTGTTCCAGATCTGTTTGATACAATTCTGCATAGTCTCATGTTCAGATTAGTAATTGTATATTATCACCAAACACACTAATCCGAGATTTCAAGAACATAAATCATTAAACATCTATTTTGTCTATAGATGCTACTTTTTAAACATATTCTATTCTGAGAAAATGAAGGGAAAGTGTTTGAGTGGTTTAGGTCTAGGACAGGGGTGTCACTCATTTTAGGTCATTTTAAGGGCCATGTAACACTTGTAGGTCAGACCAAAAGATCCCTTTAGTAGACCAGTAACACATCAACCAGTTCTCTTAAACATGTTCAGCATTTAATTCATTAATCAGCATTTAACTGATTCTCAATGCACATATTTATACAGTATTTAAATATATATATTTATACAGTGTATATACACTCAACATCCACTTGAATAGGAGCAGCTGTACACCTGCTTATTTATGCAGTTATCCAATCAACCAATCATGTGGTGACAGCACAATGCATGAAATCAGCAGGTCAAGAGCTTCAGGTAATGTTCACTTTAAACATCAGAATGGGGGAAAAGTGTGATCTCTGTGACTAACTGTGGCATGGTTGTTGGAGCCATGGGCTGGTTTGAGTATTTTAGAAACTAATAATCTCCTGGGAATTTTACACAACGGTCTTTAGAGTTTACACAGAATGGTGTGAAGAAGAAAAAAACATTGAGTGAGCGAAAGTTCTGTGGGGGGGAAACCTTGTTGATAAGAGAGGTCAGAGGAAAATGGCCAGGAAGAATATATTAACTCATATAATCACTCTTTAAAGCCGTGGTGAGCAGAAAAGCATCTCTGCATGCACAAAACGTCAAACCATGAGGTGGATGGGCTACAACAGTAGATGACCACATCAGGTTCCACTCCTGTCAACCAAGACAGGAAGCTGAGGCTATCATGAGCACAGACTCACCTAAATTGGACAGTTATTCTTGAACTGTCCAGTATACTGTCTCAGATTCTTGCTCTTGGTTGACAGGAGTGGAACCTGATGTGGTATTTGACTGATTATAGACTTCCTATCAGCTCCGACCAGTCTGGTCTTTCTCCTCTGATCTCTCTCATTAACAAGGTGTTTCAGTCTGCAGGCCCTCTGCTCAAAGGATGTTTTTTGTTTTTCACACCATTCTGTGTAAACTCTAGAGACTGTTGTGTGTGAAAATCCCAGAAGACCAGCAGTTTATGAACTACTCAAACCAGCCCATCTGGCACCAAAAACCATGCCATGGTTTAAGTCACAGAGATCACACTTTTTCCCCATTCTGATGGTTGATGTGAACATTAACTGAAGCTCTTGACCTGTATCTGCATGATTTTATAATTATGCTAAATATTACAGAAGTGTTTTAGCATCAGATCTTTAGCTTGCTAATGAAGAATTACATGTTAATGGCTGAGCTTATGGACCCCTGTTTATTGCTTATTTCTCTCCTATTGGAACAACAAAGCACTTTTTGTGTTTCAAAAGATTCAGTTACAGTCAGTAAGAGGATTTTAGTTTAGAACACTGATTGATTCTAAATTTATTCATTGGGTTGGAATGAAAACATTATTGGTCCTGTCCTGACCCACGGGCTGTATATTTTTGACACCTCTGGTCTAGAACTAGCTTAGGTCTAAGCTCCATGATGGGTAACATTGCTCTCCACTGACTGTGTTGTGCCATCTTCCATATATTAGTGATGATGGAGGAACCTGATGTTTGGGGTGCTCCTTTACATGAGCCAAACCCAGACTCTTCTCTAGGAAGACCTTTTCCTCCAGGACGTAAGTTTCTGGTAATGTGGCACGAATTGTCTCTCGTCGGGATCATGAACTCTTTCCCTCCATACTTTCCAAATGGTTGTATGAGTAAAGAATCATCTGGGAATGTGGTTTTCATTAACGTTTGCTCTTTTGTAAGCTCCAGTAACCCACTAATTTCACAAATCCTTAGCGAGGAAAACCAATCAAACTCATATCCCTAAAGTCATCCAGTTTAGCCCATGGCTAAATCTCCTATGATGACGGTTTACTTGATGTGGCCTCAGTTGACTACTATGTAAAACTCTATTTCATATAGGTCTGGTCAAATAAACCCTCGATATAGGTAGGTGTGAGTTAAATGTCTGGATAAACCTATATACAGTGGATATAAAAAGTCTACACACTCCTGTTAAAATGGCAGGTTTTTGTGATGTAAAAAAGCGAAACCAAGATAAATCATGTCGGTACCTTTTTCCCCTTTATTGTGAAATTGCAACATATAAATATCAAGTGACAAAACACCCAGAAATGTTTTTACGGAAAAAGAAAATGATAAAACTTCCAATACCCAGCTTGCATAAGTGTGCACACTCTTTTATAATTGGGAATGTGGCAGTGTTCAGAATCAACCAGTCACATTCACACTCATGTTAAATACTAATTAGTGTACACATGCCATCAATTCAAGTGACTGATTACCCCCAAATAAAGTATAGCTGTTTCTATAGGATTTTCCTGATATCTTCTTATTAACATCCAACTGGAAAGGCCATGTGCTACACAGAGCTTACAAAGCAGCTATGGGATCTCATTGTTGAAAAATATCAATCAGGAGAGGGTTACAAATCAAGTAAAGGCAGTCAACAAGTTGAGAAAATATGTCATGACAGAACAGGATGTCTCTCGAAAATTGATGAGAAACTCAGGAGAAAACTGGTCAGGGAGGCTGCCCAGAGGCCAATAGTAACATTAAAAGAATTGCAGCAAGTTCTGGCAGGTACAAGTTGCTCCCTACATGTGACTATTCTTCATAACTCTGGTCTGTGCGGCAGGGTGGCAAGATGGAAGACTTTTTTAACCAAAAAATAAATAAAAATTACATCCAGTCTCCCAAAACCATGTGGAATAATGTGTTATGTTCTGATGAGACCAAAGTTTAACTTTTTGGCCACAATACCAAACGATATGTTTGGCATCAAACAGCGCATTACCAAAAGAATACCATCTCCATGGGGAAACATGGTTGTGGTAGCATAATACTTTGGGGCTGTTTTTCTTCAGCTGGAACTGGGGCTTTAATCAGGGTGGAGGGAATAATGAATAGCTGCAAATACCATCATTTTTGGTGCAAAAGCTTAAGGATCCTGCGAAAACACTTAAGATAAAGAGGAATTTCACCTTTCAGCATTACAATGACCAAAAGCAATCTTGTAGATCAACAACGGAATGGCTTCACCAAAACAAGTTCAAGGTTTTAGAATGGCCCAGCCAGAGTCCAGACCTAAATCCAATCAAGAATCTATGGGGTGACCTGAAGAGCGCTGTGCACAGGAGATGCCCGGCCAATTTGACAATTTGAGGTTAAATGCTTTTGCAAGGATCAGTGGCAAAATATTGCTAAGTCAAAATGTGCCAAACTGATTGACACTTACCCAAAAAGTTTGAATGCTGTGATAAAATCTAAAGGTGTTTCAACTAAGTATTAGTTTAGGGGTGTGCACACTTATGTAACCAGGTTATTGTACTTTTTTTTCCCCCTAAAATGATTATTATTGTTTTTCACTTTAATTAATAGGTTAAAGTTTTGCAATAAATGTAGAAAAAGTTCCGACATGATTTATCATGTTTTCTTTCTTCTTTTTTTTTCACATCACAAAAACCTGCCATTTTAACAGGGGTGTGTAGACCTTTTATATCCACTGTACAGACGTTTTATTAACACTGTATATTTGTGTTTTTAGTATTTCTGATCAAATTAAATGTCAATTCTACATCATTTCTCACTAGAGAGTCTAGGACACCTACTATCACTCTGTATGGTATCATTCAGAACAAATTGGTTAGGCCACAGGGAGTGAAGTGTTGTCATTCTCTGTGAGTTACTCATCCCATGTCCCAGCCCTCCCACCTTCTCCTTGCATCCAATGAGTAAGATCTTGCATATGCATGGTGCTTTGGGCATGGTATAGTCCTGGTTTTCTAAGCTAGTACAGCGTGGGCATAATGTCTGACCACTAGGGGGCATTTGAAAATGCTTGCTCAGCCACCCTGATGTCATTGCAGCACTCCCTCCTCTTCCACCCAAGAATGTGCCGACTTCCCCCCCTCCAAGCAACACTACAAGCCCAGATTCCTCCGGTAAGACCGGTGCTTCTTCATCATGTGTATGTTCCTCCATTCCATTTGTATGTCTTGTATGTTATGATGGTGATATCAGTATCTTTATTTCTATATGAAATACGTCATTTCACTTGAAGCACCATTTGACATGAAGCAGGGTCTCGAAGCACCCCGTTTCATATCTCAGCGTTTTCTACCTTTAATGATTTCTTCAATTATGGTGTCTTCACATATTACTGATGCAGATGTGAAAGCAGAGGACACTTCAGCGGACACACACAAACCCTCCATAGCAGATCTAGACAACATTTTCGGCCCAGCGGACTCCTCCAAACCTGGAGACAGTGCTGCAGACAATTGGGTCTGCTTCACCGATGAGTCACTTCAAAGACCTCCTCTACCAGAAGAGCCAGGTCCTCCTTTACCAAAATTTCCACCTCCTCCTGAAGAACCTGCCCCTCCTCTTCCTAAACCCGAACTACCAAGAAACACCACACCCTCTCCTCCAGCCCCCATTCTGTCACCCAAAGATCCTTCTCCCCCCAAAGTACCCCTTCCTCCAGACGAGGTAGCCCTGCCTCCTCCAGATGAACCTCTCCAGCCAAATGTTAAATCAGCTCAGCCTATTCCTGATACAGAGGCAAGGTCTGGCTCAGCCAAGACTCCACCTAGTGGTCTGGAGATAAATGCACATACAATCCCCCCACCCCTGGCCCTTAATCATGAAGAGAAGAACAACCCTGAGGAGGGCAATCCAAAAGAGGAACCAAGTGAAAGCAGTGCTTCACCCAAAGAGATTGATCAGAGCCCTAGATCACCACCACCACCACCTCCTCCACCCCCCACATACAAGGCAGTGGTGTCATCTCCTGGGCCTACACCTGCAGTCACGAGTGGAGGAAGTGGCAGTGGTGAGTCATAGATGTGCATAATCAAAAACGAACACTTAGGACTTAGTTCATATGTACACTTTGTTTTACACTCTCAGATGAAGTCATTTGCTACTGGCACATTAAATAAAGAATGACTCGATCTCAGGAATACATATGGGCTGAAATAAAAGAGCTTTTATTATTTAAACACTATTACAATGTTATTAACACGGTACTGTTTTTTCTCAACCACAGTGAGATGTGAGTCTGATCCAGATCTAGTGGTCATGACAAAACTGTTCAATGTTGTCTTAGTCACTATTTTGTTTTAAAATTGTCACACTAGTACTAAAAATTGATTTTCTCATGGCTTTGGCCCATGAAAAGTAAAAAGAGATTCTTAAGACAGTGAGAAGGCTGATTTTAAATAATTGATTTTAGAAAACATTCAATGATCGTGTAGTGCGATGTAATTTCTTATTAACTTAAGAATGACACATCATACTTATGATCGTTTTGTAGTTACAGTGCCCTCCACTAATATTGGCACCCTTGGTAAATATGAGCAAAAAAAGCTGTGAAAAATTGTCTTTATTGTTTAACCTTTTGACCTTTTGTTAAAAAAATTCACAAAAATAATATGCTCTCAAGGATATCAAACAATTGAAAATAAAATACAGGTTTATCCAAAAAAAATCTTTGTTAAATATAGGTGTGCAACAATTATTGGCACCCTTTTAGTCAATACTTTGTGCTACCTCCCTTCGCCAAGATAACAGCTCTGAGTCTTCTTCTATAATGCCTGATGAGGTTTGAGAATACATGGTAAGGGATCTGAGATCATTCCTCCATACAGAATCTCTCCAGATGTTTCAAATTTCGAGGTCCACGCTGGTGGACTCTCCTCTTCAGTTCAACCCACAGGTTTTCTATGGGTTTCAAGTCAGGGGACTGGGCTGGCCATGGCAGGACCTTGATTTTGTGGTCAGTAAACCATTTTTGTGTTGATTTTCCTGTATGTTTTGGATCATTGGGGCGGCTATGGCTCAGGTGGTAAAGCAGTTTGTCCACTAATCGCATGTTAGCGGTTCAATTTCCGGCCCACATGAGTCCACATGCCGAAGTGTCCTTGAGCAAGACACTGAACCCCAAGTTCCTCACAATGGCAGGCTAGTGCCGTGCATGGCAGCTCTGCTGTGATTGGTGTGTGTGTGTGTGTGTGTGTGTGTGTGTGTGTGTGTAAATGGGTGAATGAGACATAATGTAAAGCACTTTATAGAACCGCTAAGGTTGAAAGGCGCTATATAAGTACAGACCATTTACCATCATTGTCCTGCTGGATGCTTTCTGTCAGCTTTCTGTTTTCATTTAATATCTGTTGATATTTGATAGAGTCCATGATGCCATGTATCCTAACGAAATAGGTCCAGGTCCTCTGGGAGAAAAACAGCCCCAAAATATTTAAGAGCCACCACCAACATATTTAACTATGGGCATGAGGTACTATACCATAAGGCAACCCTCTCTGTGTGCCAAAACCACCTCTAGTGACAAAAAGCTCTATTTTGGTTTCATCTGACCATAGAACCCGATCCCATTTGAGGTTCCAGTAGTGTCTGGTAAACTGAAGATGCTTGAGTTTATTTTACTCATCATTGAGTTTATATTACTCTTGGATGAGAGTAGAGGCTTTTTCCTTGAAACCCTTCCAAATAACTTGTGGTGATGCAGGTGACTTCGGATTGTAGTTTTGGAGAATTTCTGACCCCAAGACACAACTAACTATGTCAATTCTCCAGCTGTGATCCTTGGAGATTTTTTGGCCACTCGAACCATCCTCTTCACAGTGCGTTGAGATGATATAGACACACGTCCAATTCCAGGTTTATTCATAACCTTTCCAGTTGACTGGAACTTCTTAATTATTGCCCTGTTGGTGGAAATGGGCATTTTCAATGATTGTGCTATTTTCTTATAGCCACTTCCCATTTTGTGAAGCTCAACAACCTTTTGCCATCCCACCACAGCTATATTCCTTGGTCTTACCCATTGTTATGAATGACTAAGGGAATTTGGCCTGTGTGTTACCTTATATTTATACCCCTGTGAAGGTCACGGTTGAATAATTTCCTGTTTCTAGTCACCCAGGTGTACTAAAAATAATTTAAAATATCAATGGAAATATACTTCAAATATATTTTTCTCATATGAATTCATAGGTGTGCCAAAAATTGTTGCACCCCTATATTTAACAAAGTGGTTTTTTTTTATAAACATGTGCAATTTTTTGATATGCATGAGAGCAGAGTATGTTTGTGAATTTTTTTTTTTTTTTTACAAAACATCAAAATAATAAACAATAAAGACAATTTTTCACAGCCTTTTTTGCTCATATTTACCAAGGGTGCCAATATTAGTGTTATTTCATGTTGTGAAGCATTTGGAAAACAAGTTCGTTTTTGTTAGTTACAAATTAATCACAAGGTTATAGCACCTATAACCAGACATTGCCTTGATGTTTTTCTCTTGAATAACTTTCTCTCAAAGTTAATAAGACAGAAGAACTGCAGCTTGTTACCAAGAAACATCAAAGCACAAATTCCTTCTAGCTTAGAATTTCCTGTGTCAGAAAACCCAAAGGAATAGCTTAACTCTGACTGTTGTACAGCACTGACACAGGAAACTCTTTCCAACTCTTTCCATACCGTACTTGCTAGGAGGTCAGCTCGCCTCTCAAGGCACGTTCACATATTTCACACTGACGAGGCTTAAAGATGATGTTGTATATGTATACGGCTGATCAGAAATGCATTATAACTATTTGCAAATGGCTATAAGATCATGTTATCCCTCCTCCCTCAGCTGAATGTTGTTTTAATGAGATGTCCTTGATATGCAGGCTCCTCGTCCCCTGTACACCCTGCCACGCCATTGGCTGCCAGCAGCCCTCCTCCTCCCCCTCCACCTCCACGACCGCCCTCCCGTCCCAAACTGGCTTCTGGGAAAGGCAGCGTAGGGGATGCGGTATGTGATAGCACAAAGCTTCTGATACACAGCAAAACAGTTAAAGGTGGCACAGGTTATCTTTACATGAAATGCAAGAAGCCATTCAGTGTGTCAGTGTGTTTTAATGTCTCTTTATTCTCCTGAGACTTTATAGTTCTGTGTGGTTTTATTTTTCCCTAGCTGCACGTAGTTTAGTAACCTAGTATAGTAACATGTGATAACTGGAAGCTAAAAACCTGTTGGTACTGTAGTTTCTGGATGTTTCTCCACCGAAGGATGCAGTGCCTCATGAAAAATGTGTGGTGGTCTGGGAAATGTTGTTGCAGCTGAATTCAGCCACACACACACACACACACACACACACACACACACACAAAAAAAATCTGTTTTCTTTGCCTATAATATACTTTGATAACTCTACTCTTTCCATAAATATTTCCCCTCAAAATGATCTTAGCTATTAAACACAGTTAAACTAATCCATGCCAGCTACGTGTGATTTCCTCACATGGAGAATATCAGCAAGATACTGACTGTATAAGGAAAACAGATTAAAGTCTAATCAGTTGGTGGTAGTTTATAATCACATACTAGCTGTCAAAATGTTCACTTTTCCAAGGCAACTACACAAATGCTACATTACTTAAGCTGGTTTAGGTTTACTAAGGATGTACTATCATTTAAAAAACTACTATACAGACAAGCTTTTTTGTTGTCAGTCCGCTTACAAGTTACATTACCAAGCTACTGATTGAAACTAATCCAAAGCAAACAGTACTTTAGTGAGGTGAACTGGTATAATTTTGAACAGAGCTGCAGATTAAGTTTCACTCAAGAAAAGACACAATATTGATAGCACCAGCACCGATAGGTTTCTTCTTTTCGGAACCTCTTTCCTTTTCTCCCCAAACAGAATCGACCCTTCAGCCCTCCCACCCACTCGTCAAGCCCGCCACCTTTGGCACCGCTGGCGCGAGCAGAGAGCACCTCCTCCATCTCCTCCACCAACTCCCTCAGCGCTGCGTCTACACCCACTGTCGGTAAAGAGCTCTCCGTGTCTGTGTCAGGTGTGACGCCATTCTTCCTGCTCGGTGTGTATGTGTTTGCAAATCTAATTGGTTTGCAAAGTCCAAAGTGACTGCCTAGCTGGCTAGATTCTAGACTAATCATTTGTCTTGCGGTGGTACTTTGAACATCCGTTTAGTTCATAAGTTATGTGCTTTATGGGTATTCTTGATGCAAGGGTGGTGTGTTGATGTCAGTAGTTCGCTCCAATTGAGTGTCAATAGTTCATTGTAGTAAAAGAATGAGCAGAAGACATTTCTGTCTCTATTTTAACATATTTAATTTGTTTGATAATGAGAGGGTTTGATTCCCGCCTCCGCCCTGTGTGTGCAGAGTTTGCATGTTCTCCCCGCGCTTCGGGGGTTTCTTATGGGTACTCCGGTTTCCTCACCGAGTCCAAAGACATGCGCTGTAGGCTGATTTGCATTTCAAAATTGCCTGTAGTGTGTGAATGGGGTGGGTATCCACCGCCTTGTGCCCCGAGTCCCCTGGGATAGGCTCCAGGCTCCCCTCGACCCTGTGTAGCATAAGCGGTACAGAAAATGGATGGATGATAATAAGAGTATGTAACTTACTTTTGTTGGACAGAGAATACAATTGAGTCTGCATGTGATTCATTACATGCAGATTGATGATTTTTAAACTGAACTTGTTCTGGGGGCAGATTTAAAACCAGCACTCTGTAGTTACACACAAATAATTGCAAGTTGGATTTGGAATGCATTTCAGGGTTGTGAATTTCAACACAATTTAGATTAGTATCATATTACCATAAGTGTAGGCGGCTGTGGCTCAGGTGGTAGAGCGGGTTGTCACTAATCGTAGGGTTGGCGGTTCGATTCCAGGTCCACGTGACTTCACATGCCAGTGGGCAAGACACTGAACCCCATGTTGCTCTCAATGGCAGGCTAGTGCCTTGCATGGCAGATCTGCTACCATTGGTGTGTGAGTGTGAATGGGTGAATAAGATACAGTGTAAAGCGCTTTGTAGAACCGCTAAGGTTAAAAAAAACGCTATATAAGTGCAGACCATTTACCATACAGTAAGTAGCTTGGAAACTAACACAAGAGTTTGAGTAGTGATGATGAATTGCAGTATGTCTGGTGCCTTTTCCATGCCACCCATTTGAGTTGTTTTGGTTACCTCCGTTCTGTTCATCTGTCACTTTCAGCTTGTGCTGTGTGTCTGTGTAGCGTGACCTTGTCTTGTGTTTAATGGCTATTTTTTTCCTTTTAATATTTGTTGTTTTGATTTTGAATTGCTTTTTACCCTTTGTTTTTGTTTTGACGTCTGTCTCGTCTTGTGTTTCGGGCTCACGTTTTGTCTGATGTTGGAAGATGACCTTTTTGTAGACAAACTGCCCAGCTTTGAGAGGCGAGCTGACCTCCTAGCAGGTACGGTATGGGCCTTTCCCGATCCAGTGGATGAATTTAATAGAAATTTAAGCCATGGCTTTCAAATGCTCATGTAACCTACAATGCATTTGAACCAACTGGCATAAGTCATCCTTAAGACATTAAAGTTCTATGAATCATCATCATAGTTCTATGAATAAACTAGCAAATTGATCGGCCATACTTGTATGGTACTAGTGAGTTCATCGTTGTCCTCCTCCCGTATTTTTCCTAGAAAAGGAAAAAAAAATCCCATACACATACACACCATAGATAATAAATCCCACCTTTAATGCCAACAATACAGAAGGCAGAATCAGCTTGGACATTTGACATCAGTTTTCACCATCCACTCATAATTCACTCCATTTGCTTGAAAAGACATTCTTTCATAGTACACACATCTGTCATAACATTGCCAACACTGACACAATAAGCTTATCTGTGTATCATTTATAGTGTGTCCAAAGAGCATCTGTCTCCCAGGACACCCTTCAGAACCTGATGGAGACCATCCTCCAGCCAGACACCAGACACACTCAAGCACACACAAGGCCTCTGTGGGTTTGACGTCTGATCTGGAAAGTAGCCCAGAAAGCAGCAGTGCTAATCAGTATGCTTCGCTCCTCTCTTCTGAGAGTGGAGTACACTTTACACGTTAGACCTGGGTTTAATTCCTGATTTCAAAGCATTTAGTTTACACCTGTGTGAAAATCTCAGATTCTTTAATGCCTCTTATTGCAAAGTGTCACTATTAACACATTTTAGAATGAAAATGAGGAACACACACATTGCTTAGGACTCTTTAAAAATGAAGCGCTCCTCACATTGATCCGTTTCTAAACCTTTTTAATATCATTCTGAGTTAAAGTATATGCTTTCTGTCCAGATTAGACAAAAAATGTAAGTTATATCCATCAGGCTTACTCTGCTCGGTCACTCATTAGCGCCCCCTGTTGTCCATCATCCACACCACAGATTTACAGTTTCCCTTCCCTATAGACCAGAGACATGTACAGAAGTATAAAATAATGTTTTCCATGAACATGGGTGTAACTTGTTCTAAAAGTATACTAGGACCAGGAATGATGACAGGTCCAAAAAAAAAAAGGTGTTCAAATAGAAACCAGGCCAGTTCACATTGAAAGCACCTATACTTCCATTTTACATTACATTTATATTTACATTTATTCACTTAGCAGATGCTTTTATCCAAAGCGACTTACAAATGAGAAAGATACAAGCAACTTTAACTGATTTTCAATGCATACTAGTTTTTGTAAACATTTAAGACCATGGTGGATCTTTTTGAAGTTTATGAAAGTAAACCAAGTGTGATTTCATGTTCTTTCATAAATTGGCCGTTATGATAGGGCTTCACTTTCTATTCACATGCCACCAAGTAATGATTGTAGTTTCCTTTTAATAAATTCATGACGCAATAAATGTGATTATATCACTGTGCGTGACACAAACATCAGGGTTTGCAATGAATGAAACCTCCTAGAAACTCACTCGTGTAGTAGTCAATTATAAATCTCCAGTTGCGAGATGTCCCAGTGGTCCCAGTGCAAGTTACACCTGTGATGCTGACTAATCAAACCTGGCATGTAGTATTTATATGGAAGCCAGAATGGAGGCAGGTGTGTGAGATTTTTCCCTCTTGCCACTATTTAGTCATTAATGATGCACACACATGCAATCACATGGACAGGGGGACTTTATAAATATTGATAATCATATTGGTCATTTACAGTATGACTAATATTTACAGTGCGGTTCATTCACATTTTTCATACCAAGCTCAAACTGCTCAGCTGACATGGAGTTTGAGTATGGATTGTATGGAATAACAATATAGTTCATGTATCATGGCCCACCTCTCATGTGTAAATGAATATTTTATGAATGACAGCCTTCCCAGCTGGAGCCCTTTGACCTAAGCCCCTGGCCCCTTCTCTGTGATGTTACTCATGCTAGTGTCCTTCTTTCCCTCTTTCCCCTACACCCTCCCCTTCTCATCCTTGTGCCTTCCCTCCTCCCTTCACACAGAGACAGACCAGCCCTCCCTCGTATGGTTTGACAGAGGCAAGTTTTATTTAACCTTTGAAGGTAAGTCAGGTTTTTTCACCCAAGGACGTAGCGCGTACACGCACTCGAGTCTTATCTCTCCATCCTCATTCTCGTCCACTTCTCCCTCCATCAGTCACTTCTCCACCCACAGAGACTGCTTGGTTTTTGGTCAGCCAGTGCCTCCTCCCTGCTCTCCTGCTCTCCTCTGCATCACAGCGCTCATCTGCTCATGTAACATACTGTAGCAGCCTGACCTTTCATTGGGAATCATTATTTTTCACGTCCGGCACTAACCTGTCATCATTAATTCAATGCTTTTGTGGCTTTAATCGTTTGATTTTTTGACTACACGGTTCAGATAATAACTGCATGTACTTGAGTTGCATTTAATGTTGCTTTAATCACCTTATTATCTTGGCACCTGTGCCCATGGTTGAGTTTATTTATTCTACATGCTGCATTTACACCACTAATTGTATGTGTGCATATGAGTTTCCATTTATTAGTTACTAGATTGGTATGCTAAATAAACTGGCATGCCTGTCTGTGTGTGTGTGTGTGTGTGTGTGTGTGTGTGTGTGTGTGTATGTATATGTGTGTATATATAGTATCTCACAAAAGTGAGTACACCCCTCAAGTTTTTGTAAATATTTGATTATATCTTTTCATGCAACAACACTGAAGAAATGACACTTTGCTACAATGTAAAGTGGTGAATGTACAGCTTGTGTAACAGTGTAAATTTGCTGTCCCCTCAAAATAACTCAACACACAGCCATTAATGTCTAAACCGCTGGCAACAAAAGTGAGTACACCCCTAAGTGAAAATGTCCAAATTGGGCCCAATTAGCCATTTTCCCTCCCCAGTTTCATGTGACTTGTTAGTGTTACAAGGTCTCAGGTGTGAATGGGGAGCAGATGTGTTAAATTTGGTGTCATCGATCTCACACTCCCTCATACTGGTCACTGGAAGTTCAACATGGCACCTCATGGCAAAGAACTCTCTGAGGATCTGAAAAAAAGAATTGTTGCTCTACATAAAGATGGCCTAGGGTATAAGAAGATTGCCAAGATCCTGACACTGAGCTGCAGCACGGTGGCCAAGACCATACAGCGGTTTAACAGGACAGGTTCCACTTAGAACAGGCCTCGCCATGGACGACCAAAGAAGTTGAGTGGCATATCCAGAGGTTGTCTTTGGGAAATAGAGGTATGAGTGCTGCCAGCATTGCTGCAGAGGTTGAAGTGGTGGGGGGTCAGAATGTCAGTGCTCAGATCATATGCCGCACACTGCATCAAATTGGTCTGCATGGCTGTCGTCCCAGAAGGAAGCCTCTTCTAAAGATGATGCACAAGAAAGCCTGCAAACAGTTTGCTGAAGACAAGAAGACTAAGGACATGGATTACTGGAACCATGTCCTGTGGTCTGATGAGACGAAGATAAACTTATTTGGTTCAGATGGTGTCAAGTGTGTGTGGCGGCAACCAGGTGAGGAAAACAAAGACAAGTGTGTCTTGCCTACAGTCAAGCATGGTGGTGGAAGTGTCATGGTCTGGGGCTGCATGAGTGCTGCTGGCACTGGGGAGCTACAGTTCACTGAGGGAACCATGAATGCCAAAATGTACTGTGGCATACTGAAGAAGAACATGGACACAGGGCAGTATTCCACCATGATGACGACCCCAAACACACCTCCAAGAGGACCACTGCCTTGCTAAAGAAGCTGAAGCTGAAGGTGAAGGTGATGGACTGGCTAAGCATGTCTCGGGACCTAAACCCTATTGAGCATCTGTGGGGCATCCTCAAACAGAGGATGGAGAAGCACAAGGTCTCTAACATCCACCAGCTCCGTGATGTCATCATGGAGGAGTGGTAGAGGACTCCAGTGGCAACCTGTGAAGCTCTGGTGAACTCCATGCCCAAGAGGGTTAAGGCAGTGCTGCAAAATAATGGTGGCCACACAAAATGTTGACACTTTGGGTCCAATTTGGACATTGTCACTTAGGGGTGTACTCACTTTTGTTGCCAGCAGTTTAGACATTAATGGCTGTGTGTCGAGTTATTTTGAGGGGACAGCAAATTCACACTGTTACGCAAGCTGTACACTCACCACTTTACATTGTAGCAAAGTGTCATTTCTTCAGTGTTGTCGAATGAAAAGATATAATCAAATATTTACAAAAATGTGAGGGGTGTACTCACTTTTGTGAGATACTGTGTGTGTGTGTGTATTTGTATGTGTGTATATATATATATATATATATATATATATATATATATATATATATATATATATATATATATATATATATATATATATATATATATATAAAATTAGTGTATGCATTTATGTGCTGGATCCCTTATTTACTGATATAATAAATTGGTGGAATTTGTGGACAAGTAGCATAATATGTTTTAATTTTCCTTCATTAGTTAATTAATTTATCTGAATTGTGGAGGCAGGCTTACGCAAATTTAGCACTTCCGCTTTGGTTGTAATAATTTGCGCATGCAGTTGAGAGCCCTAAAGTGACTTTCAGGTTGCAGTAAATCTTGCATAGATCCTCACCCCCCTTGTATTTTGCACTTTTTTATGTAGAAATGCTCCAAATTTCATATTCGTTAAAGCAAAGATACAAACCAGACAATCAGCTTGTAGGATTTTTGCAGGTGCCTTCTTAAACATACAAACCATTAGTAAATCAGGACTTGGGTTGCCAGGTTATTCAATATCCAGATCTAGTTACATACATTGTATGTTTTTAAAAAAAAGACACTTTGTGTGCAGTAATTAGGGTACTTCCACAGAAGGTGAAGTTTAAGCCTTTCTCTTTAATTCCATGTCAGGCAGGTAGTTTAAGGTACATGTAGAGCAAGAAGTAGAGCCAGGTTCTACAAATGGAGCCAAGGGGAAGGGATGTATTTGTAAGTTCTTTATTTGATGTACATAATTATGTATTTTTTTCATATTATGTAATTTATTTAATGTACATGTCATGCATTTACTGTTTTCAGTCATCTGTTTTGTTTCTTAGTTAGTTTTTCTTTCAGTCTTCTTTTTCATACTGTAGATCTCTAAAGAGCAATTTTCTTACTTCATATCTCCGTTACATCTTACTTGATGTGTGTGTGTGTGTGTGTGTGTATTCCAGGCTGCTCTCGTGGGCCCAGTCCCCTCACCATGGGCGCCCAGGACACCCTGCCCGTGGCTGCTGCATTCACAGAGACGGTCAATGCTTACTTCAAGGGAACTGATCCCAGCAAGTAAGCCTGCTGACATATTCATTTAACACGCAATAAATTGGATACAAAGTGGAATATTATCTGTGAGGAGTATATTAATATTCAGTGAGCATTTTGAGTACAAACATTTAATAGTTATCAATATCCAGTAGTTTAATCTCACTATCCATCTTTAAGGTGTGTTGTGAAGATCACGGGTGAGATGGTGATATCCTTCCCGGCTGGCATCACCAGGCATTTTGCCAATAACCCCACACCTGCAGTGCTAACTTTTAGCATAACCAACTACAGTCATCTTGAGCACGTCCTCCCTAACCCCCAGTTACTGAGCTGGTAAACAACACTTCTTACATACTTTTATCGTCTATATATTCCCAACCCAGTGCAGCCTGCGCAATAACATGTTTTGAGATTTCTGACATGCCCCTTATTGACCTCATTCAATTAAAACAGTAACATTTCTTGCTCATGTCAAACATTTCATTGTATTTGTATCTTTTATTTTATTTATTTTGTCTATCTGATTTGTTGGTCCAGGCCATTATTTCAGCTTATGCTGTTTTCTTTTTTTCCTTGAGTCAGCTGATGGTGACTCACATGTGATTACTCAGCAGAGCTCATTGCTTTCATTGCCAGCTTCGTACTTGGCAGGCTGTTTATTCACACACTAGCCCTGAAAAAATAAATCCATTTTGGGTTTTGGGTACCCTACATCCAACTGTATTACATTGTCCTGCCATTGCTCCCACAGCGACACCACCCAGTCCAAACCCAACTCCAAGGAATTCTGGGTGAACATGCCGAACCTCATGACCCACTTAAAGAAAGTGGCTGAGCAGAAACCTCAGGCCACCTACTACAATGTAGACATGCTGAAATATCAGGTAAGAACTCATCATATTTGATAATGGAGATGCAAATAGATAAGATCCTTGACAAAATGATAAGGTGTATGATCTAATCTTTAATATATTTATAAGCACCTCATGTCTACACTGATGTATTTGTGTGTATCAGGTATCAGCACAGAGTCTTCAGTCCACTCCTCTGAACCTAGCCATGACCTGGAGATGCGAGCCCACTAGCACTGACCTGAGAATAGACTACAGATACAATGGCAATGCCATGACCACACCAGTGGCCCTCAATAACGTGCAGTTCCTCGTTCCTGTTGATGGAGGAGTCGGACAGCTACAAGCTGTCCTTCCTCCAGCTGTCTGGTGAGAGAACAACAACCAAATTCTTCAGTAGTGATCATCTTTATGATTAAGGGTATAAGGGTTCTTTCCTATCAATTAGTCTTGGTCAAGTTATTTTGGACGGTTGTTTTGGTCCACGTTTGAAACACACCAGTCTTTTATTCGAGTGGACTTAATGCTTCATATGTGAAAGTACCCCAAATAACTTACCTCTCAACTTTATTTATATAGTGCCTTTTTTTTACTTTAAAAATATCACGTCAGCATTGCATAATTAAACATAGCAAATTTAATAGTAATATATAATAGGATATGCATAAGTGCAGTAAAAATAATACTTATGAGAACGCACAAGAAGTATAAGAATCAAGTTATAAATCAAGTAATAAAAAAAATTACTAAAAACATACCAAGGAACAGTTTTAAAATTAAAATTCTTAAGGCTGCATTTGATTAAAACACCTCATTTTAGCTTGGATTTCAAAATTATTATAGCATCTGTATTATGAACATTAGTTTATACATTTTTCCAACGTTTTAGCCCTCTGAACGCAATCTCCTCTATAAATTTTCTGGCAGTTGAGTATTATAAGAGTATTATAATACATGGTCACTAGTTCACTTAAATAGCAGAGTGCTAAGCTATGTATGGCTTTAGTTAACAAAATTTTTGTAGTTAATATGAAATGAACCAGAAACCACTGCTTGATTCCTTTCGTGGTTGCTTCCTCATGATGTCATAAACCCTAGACCATCTAGTTTTGCTCATTAAATCTAAATCTACAGGGTGCCCCATAAGTCTAACATCATAGGAGAAAAATGAAAGAAGAAGAAGAAAAAAAAGGCAAAACAAAAGCTTTTATTTGTAGAGCTTGCACAATATGTCTACTGTTTTTTCTTTACTCAATTTCCTTTGAGTAGAATGATATGGATTTGTTCTTTGAAACTGAATTGAATTGAAAGTTAGAGCTTCTTGATAACTTGCAGGAGGTTCCAGACATCAGTGCAGTGCTGTAGTGACCTTTGTAACGGTTGTATGTGAAGTTTATATAAGAAAATGTACTAGTTGAGGTGTTTTTTGGTTGTTGTTTTTTTTGCTTTTGGGCAACTAGCACTTGATATTATATCCTGCAGTGTAACCTTATCAATACAGAATGTAAAACAGTGCAGTGTGTGGATCTTATTGTAGGCTAGTCTGAGAGTGCAGATTGAAAGAGGAGTGGATTAAGGGCATGACGCAGAGTGCTGAGTCTGCTACATGATGTTTTTTTTTGTTGTTGTTTTTTCCAATTTGTGGTACCCAGGAACGCAGAACAGCAGAGAATCCTGTGGAAGATTCCGGATATCTCACAAAAGTCTGAGAACGGAGGTAAAAAGCATGCCCCAAAATTTCATTTTACTTTATCTCATTGCCTCTTATTTAATCTAGTCACAGCCGTTATTGGCTGTTTCAGCTCTTGTCCCCGCTCTTGTTCTCCGTTCCAGGCGTTGGCTCCTTGTTGGCCCGTTTCCAGCTAACGAACGGCCCCAGTAAACCCGCCCCTCTGGCTGTGCAGTTCACCAGCGAGGGCAGCACACTGTCAGGCTGTGACATCGAGCTGCTCGGCTCTGGATACCGATTCTCCCTCATCAAGAAGAGGTTTGCTGCAGGTGAGAACGAAACATGGTTAAACACTATTATAAATGGGAAACACTATTATAAATGGGCCTAGGTTGTCTGCTACAAAGTGCCTAATTAAAAACACTGCAAAAAAATGACATCTCAGAAGGGGAAATATCTTCAATATCGTTACATTTATTTTGGTATTTCCTGTTATAGGATTGCAATTAGTGTTCATTTCGTTAACGAAAATTGTGACGAAAAATGTTCGTCGACGACCTTTTTTTCCACGACGAAGATGAGACGACACTGACGTCATTAAGCGCTAACTGTGACTATATCAACATGCAATATTGACGAAAAAGACTAGACTAAAATGTAGTTTAAAAAATTAAAACTTTCTTTTAAAAAAAAAAAGACGAGACAAAATATTATATAAAAAATTATATATTTTTTCAAAATTACAATCCAAAAATCCTGTTCATTGGATGGCATGAGCGGCAGTGCACGGACCTGTAATGATCCAGGTTTAATCTATTTTGAACGCCCCTATTCATCTTCTTTTATTTTCATTATCACAGCTTGTGGGGTATTATATCCACAGTTATGTTAGCCTACAGGTTTATTACAAGTAGAAACTTGGTCAGTAGTTACATAGAGAAATATGTAATGTTTGTAAAGTGTCTAGCTATCCTTTTTGCAGATTCTCAAGTCACTGTGAGCTTTTACAGTACCTTTTTATTTATTTATTTTATAAAATAGCACTTACACAGGCTGTCACTCTTATTTTTGTTGATAGTCAAAAAATAAAGAAAGAGAAGAGTTTAAAGGGGAGGGAGACAGTCAGTTGGGCAGGATGAACAAAAAACTATATTAAATAACTTTTGGACCACCTGGTGAAACAGCTAGGAGTGACAGAGTGCAGAGGGTTGTGATATGGAAAATGAGGATGAATGAACGGTGTTTGTTTTGTGTCACACATAATTCATGAAAGTTCCTGTCTCGATACTTAAGAAAACTACATTATATATATATATATATATATATATAATATATATTATAGAGGTATTTATATTTATTATTTTCACCACTGTCTAGACTAGATTGACTGATGTTAATCGATAATAATTTTATGGCTAAAAATATCTACCGTTTTCAGTGACTAAAATACTTACGGTTTTCTTTGATTAAGATAAGACTAAAATTTCTGGATTTTTAGTCAACTAAAACTTGACAAATAAATAAATAAATATGATAAAAATGATCAAGGACATTTGACACAGGACTAAGACTAAACTAAAACATCTCTGACAAAATGAACAGCAATTACAGTAAACCAATTATAAGATTATTAATCCTATGTCTAGACATTTTATTAATCATGTCAAGCTTTAAATGTTCTTATTCTGTTTCTTATTGTTCTTATCTGCCTGTAGAACACGACTAATTTATATATATATATATATATATATTTTATTTAAAATATCTAAAAATGGTTTTAATAAGCATATATTTGGTTTATTGTAGTCTTATAATCTGAAATGCTCGACAGTTTCTACGAAATTCAAGATATTTTACTTGCGAGTGTCATTTATTGCAGTGAATGATCTGCATCGGCACTTTTCCAGTCAGATCTAGATTTTCTACCAATATAATAAAAAGTCTAAACCATTTTCAGTTCACTTGTACCAGTTTTGTCTTGTATTTAACTATTTAATTTAGTATTTAATTTAGTATTTAACTCGAACATATTTTGGAGTTGAACCAAAAAATGTTAATGCAGGTTGCTCAGAAACATTTGACTGACAGTGGTACCTGATTAAAACTGAAAACTGTGAAGACTGTAAAAGAAAATATTCTGATTTTCAAGGTTGGAGGTTTCAAGGTCAAATAGGGAAGGGTTTGATAAATAACCTGAGTTAAATATATCTGAGCAGGGAATGAATGAAACTAGAGGTTGCTGCAGGATTGTTCTGGAACTGATATTAAAATATTGCAGTGTTTATTCTGTAAAATTACTGAAATCGTCCTCTCTTTCTAGGAAAATACTTGGCAGATAACTAATCTGCACCACAGCCCCATGCAGAAAGAAGAGTATGTCTTTATGGACGAAATGAAATTTACTCAAACCGTAGGAGAGATGATCACTCTGACCTCTGCCGGATCTTTTGGAGATTCCCTTTATAGATGTCTGACCCAGGCGGAGGCCGCACTCCAGCAGTATTTTTAGGGTGTACTTCTCGTATTTGTAAAATCGTAAAACATTTCAGAACTGTATCGCTGCTGTTAGACAGCATGGGTTTCTCCTAAAACTAGCCTCTCGTCTGTCTAACGTCTAATCGTTGAACTCATTGGCTGTGGCTGCCTGAATACTGTATATCTCTCTAAACATGCTGTCAGTGTTCAAGCTGTTCAGTAAGACGGTGTGTCTTGATGAGGATGAGAAGCTCAAGGTCTTTCTGCTGATAGAGAAATGTTCCATCTAGAACTTTGAAGGTGTTTCCAAACCGACACGATGCTTTCAGATTGAATAGGAAACTGTTCAGGATTCGGCCTGCCGCTTCTTAACATTTGCCTTATTGGCACTAGAGGGCAGATCATTTTAGATACTTCTAATTTATTACTCATTCAGGTTCTTCAGCGTAAAAGGAAAGGAAAGATGATCGACGGTCACAGTAGATTTAAACCATTAATGTGAAAAACCAATGTTTTTGTGCTCCTGTTTAGGCAGCCACAGCTGAAACTATGTCTTGCTTGCGATTGTATTTAAAAAAAAAAACAACAAAAAAACACAAAAAAAAAACAAAAAGGATTTCTTTCAGTTGCAAAAAAAAAAAAAAAAAAGAGCTGTTTAAAATGTAATTTTAAATGGATAATATATATATTGAAGGGCGTTTGGTGTTTTTCCTCATACTGGTGAATAGCCTTTCTGTTGTTCCTAAGACAGCAGTGTTAGACTTCTGAGTACATCACTCTATTTTTATTTATTCCTGATCATTTGTTGTACAAAAAAAAAGAAACAAAAATGCAGTGACTGTATATGTATAAACTTTGAATGGTATCACAGTTTAGGATCCTTAAAGTTATAAATATTTGATTTTTTTTTTTTTTTTTTTTGCTATCTGTGTAGTTGGGTAACCTGTGTACAGTATAATGCGGAGGTATAATTTTTACATTTATTTCAGATATAATTTTTTAAACTCAAGTGCAACAGAGAATCAAGCTGTATGTATATGGGTGGGGGTTAAAAGTGGCTGAAATACTGTATCGTGTGGGTGGATCATGCTTATTGAAAAGCAGTGTTATGTATATCTGCACTACTAGTTGAAATATGAATCGGTTCTGGACGGTTTAAACACTTTTACCGTTCGCACCATCGTGCTGTATTTAACTGTTCTCATCTTCCTGTGCATTTTATTTGATGTCTCAAGCATGAACCCTTGTCAAACATCCCAGCGCTTGAGTTCATGGATTTATTTTGTGAATCATAATGTCTCTGTGAGATGGCAAGGATGAGGTTTGGCGAGTGGTAAGGATGACCAAAACGCTTCTTCCTTCTTTTTTTTTTTTCTTTTTCTTCTTCTTTATTATTATTTTTTTTATATATATTTGTGTGTATCTCCAAAATTGTCCCCAAGAGAGAATAAGCTGCATATTTTTAAATGTTACAAACTATTAATAAAGTCATATAATATTGTTTCTTGTGGAAAGAATACCACTGTGCTACTTTTAACTTCCCACATGCTCTGATATCTGATATGAAGAACAAAAACATCCTCCTGTCACATCAAGTGACTGCTATAGAGAAAACACTGGTGCTCGGAAAAAGTCCCCCCCCCCCCCCCCCCCCATTTGAGTTCCCAACCCACACCAACCCCCGATGCACTGGCCTTTAACATTAACACAACATTCTGTGTTGAATTTAACTCATTTTGAGCATCCTGAGTGCGGTTCTATAGCAATGGAGGAGGTTCTCTCCATAATCCAAACTCGAGTGTTATCCAGGCTGTGCTTGAGAGGCAAGAAGCTGTGTTGTATGTCAGTCAGGTACTGTAATTGAAGTGTGTGTGAGTGGTGTGCGAGTATGTATGTGAGTGTTCCTGAGTTGTGAGCATGCGTGACTGTCTGTTTGATCATTTTAGAGTTTTCTTGCCAGCAACATGACATGTGCAAGCTGTGTTTGTACAGATGGTGTTAACAATGAAGCCCAGATTCTTTGCTCTTTCCAAACCAATAAAAGATGTAAGCAGAGTGTATGAATGTTTTTTTTTTTTCTTTTACTACAGTGATTTTCAAAAAAAGTTTATACTGTTGTGATGTGACTGATGCATTCATTCATTCATTCATTTCATTCATCTTCAGTCAGCACTTCCTCCTGGTTTACGTTATCATGAGGAATCCAGAGCCTATCCTGGGAACACTGGACGTGAGGTGGGAATACACCCTTGATGGCATGGCACCTTGCACACACTCATTCACACCTAGGGGCAATTTAGCATAGGCGAGGTGGGAGGATAAATGATAAATGGCGCACTTATATAGCGCTTTTATCCAAAGCGCTTTACACGGTGTCTCATTCACCCATTCACACACTCACTCACATACCAATGGTAGCAGAGCTGCCATGCAAGGTGCTAATTTGCCATCAGGAGCAACTTGGGGTTCAGTGTCTCGCCCAAGGACCCTTCGACATGTGCAGTCATGTGGGCCAGGAATCGAACTGCCAACCCTACGATTAGTGGACAACCCACTCTACTACTTGATCCACAGCCGCCCCGCCCTTTCATAAGGGGCAACCCGAAGGAAACCCACACGGATGCAGGAAAAACATGCAAAACTTCACATAAACAGGAGTCTGTGAATAACAGTCCATAGTGTGTGATTGTGTGTATGCGATTATGCTCTGTGATGGGTTGTCACCCCATCCAGGATGTCCCCTGCTTTGTGCCCCGAGTACCCTGGGATAGGCTCCAGGCTTCCCGTGACGGTACAGAAAATGGATGGATGTATATTCTATAGTTCGATCAAAGATGTGTATATACAACAAATCATGAACTAATCATTTAAGATTTTATGTAATATATAAACTGAAAAAAACCCTATAATAGACGTATATAATTATGCGGTAACATTTATTAGACAAAGAAATTCAACATATACATTACAATCAAACTTTATGGTTCTTCAACACTCTTGTAGACACTTGCCACTGGATTGAACACAAAACCTGTCGTGTTATATTTTTTCTACAAACCAAGCACTCCTATCGTATTGAACGCACAGCATTTGAACAAATCAGGACACATAATGCTTGTTTTTTTATGTCCTACTGTTTCACCAATTATGTCTGGTACCATGAACAGAAAAACATCTTAAATAATGCCCGGAAGATCGATCGATCTCTCTCTCTCTCTCTCTCTCTCTCTCTCTCTCTCTCTCTCACACACACACACACACACACACACTGTAGAACTTGTGAACTTATTACGAGAGTGCGTCTGGTCCTCAGCACAGAAGAGACAGGTCACTCTTTCGGCAGCCCACCTGACAGCACATGTTGGTCATCATGGGGTTCAGGTCTCGTGTTGACAGGTCGGACCCTGTGCTCTCACTCAGCTCCTCAGCATTGCTCTGCTCTGCAAGAGAAAACACTGTGGAACACCCACAAACATCAGATTAGTAAGTACATCCACTTTTCAGTAAGAACATATCATTTTCACAGGCAGTGTTGAAGCAGTTTAAATGCAGGTAATTGAATTTGCATAGTGATCCAACAGAGATACAAACAAGAATTGATAACCAAGAAACGGAAGTTATTAAGCAGGTTCGGAGAAACAATATTTTCCTAAGGCCGAGGCTCCAGAGATGTCCAGTTAGATTATACAATTACACAGCAGAGGAAATCCAGTTACACAGCATGATGTATCTATTAGAAATGCATGTTAACATCGCTGATCGTTATTACACTGCGTAACGGATCAGGCCTGTGTTCTGGTGCTGTCATCAGCTCTGTTCATTCAGACATCTGGATGTACAGTACATGGAGAATCTGGACAATGAATCCGAGTTTTAAAGCTGTAAATTACAGCAAATGGTATTAGAGAATTAGATTGGTGGATCATTAATGAACAGAGAGAGAAATGCTAATAGTTGAAAAGCTCGTGCTTTTGTGTAGACTGAAAAAACAAGTTGCTACTAAGTTACAGTAAGAGAGCAGAAAGAAGCCGATGGACTCCTGTTCTCTATTTTGAGACGTGAGAGCTCATTTTTTAAGGCGTTGGGCTACTGATCGGAAGTTCATGAGTTCAGATCCCAGCACCACCGAGTGCTTCCTCAACTGCTCAATTGTTTCCTGTCTCGATTGGATAAAATAAGGTTAATTAAATGCATTTAATTCAGTCAAATGACAGTAGGCCATTTATTTAAGAATCACTCTCTGTGTTTGTGGATGGTCCTAAAGATTTGCACTTACCAAAAACAGTTTCTCCCAAGCCTTTCTTTACTGTATAATCTCACCTGGATAGTGCAGACTTGTACCTAAGAACTGCTTTAATATAAAACATACTGCTTTAGTCTTTAAAATATGCTCAGAACTTTCAGCACAGTCAGTAGTGTTTGTTTTTGCTATTTTACAATTGTATACTGTAATGAGTTATCATTTCAATATCTAATGTCACTCAGAAGAGGATGGGGGTTCCCTTTTTAGTCTGGTTCCTCTCAAGAGTTTTCCTCACCACTGATCCCCAGTCCTTATTGGGGATCTAAAGCTACATCCATATTTCTGTAAAGCTGCTTTGTGATTATAATGTCTATTGTAAAAATAAATAAATAAATAAAAATTTTAAAAAGGAAAAAAAAAGTGATGTACACATAAAACTGAAAAGAAAAACCCAGATGTTTTAAAAAAAAAAAAAAAAAGAAGCTTGATTTTAAAATGGCAGCAATCTAAGGAAAAACAGGTATAATTTAAAAAAAAATGCATTCAGCCAGTACCGCTTTTAGAGGAAATTTATGTCTGTGGATAATCTGACTCACCATCGTTTTCTGGTGTAAGCAGTCTTCTCCACCTGGAGCCTCCGCAGGTGTAGACCACGGCCCGGATGAACTCGCGGCCACAGAGCTTGACCGAATTGACCTCTGCCTGCACCTGCACCACGCTGCAAACAGCCCACAGCAGCAACAAGGGCACCAGAGGAAGTCGATAACTTGCTCTCATAATGGCTCCTGCACGTTCGTCCTTCTTCCCTTCTTGTTCTCTGCTTCTTCACGAACTTCAAGACTGGAAGCTGGTCTGTGAAATGTCCTGTAACTTGTGCTCTATTTATATAGTGGCATTCTCCATCCTTCTGGGCTGTTTCATCTAGTCCACCTCCCCTTCAAACTCCACCCTGTTCCCAGAGTCTCTCTCAGCTAAACATGTTTATACTGCCTGCTATCTCTAAAGGCAGAGGAAAAGGCATTTTCGACAGGTAGGTAAGTGCTTTACTGCCCCAATTGAGAATCAAATTACATCCCTTTCAGGAAAGCAGCTTGTCTCCTTGTCTCTTTGTCTCCTGACTGCTCCAGTATAATGGCTTCATTGCAGTGATATCTTTCATAATGCAAAGCTAATCGAGTCACCTTGAGCAACAGGGCCCTCCCCTGTGCAAAACCTACAATATCACATAATCTGATTGGCATGTTACGTTCTCTAAAACCAGCCGGACCACAAATAAAAAGTGGAAATGATTATGATCACTCTAATCTGGACCATAATGGCTTTATTGTCAGAGCGACGTCTCCCTCGAGAAGGTTAATATGTCCCTATATGACTGAGATTTAGAGATAAATGATCGGTCATATCGTCATGCACTGTACAATATTAAAAGATATAGGAAAGCAAACACTTTGTTGTTCAAGCCCAATTTCACATCACAAGATTTAAACATATGACAATATGAATGCATATAGAGTGTTCTGGGAAATGAACTCAGCAAAAAAAAGAAAAAAAAGAAATGTCCCTTTTTCGGGAGACTGTATTTTAAAGATCACGTTATAACAAGATGTTGGGGATGATTTTCTTTTTTCTTGCATGACAGCAAGGTGCTACAATGTACACAAGTACATACTATACAATGAGGGAAATAAGTACTGAACGCGCCAACTTTTGTTCCAAATTTTTACCAAAGTCTGGTGAAAATTTCATGTGAATAACCTAATTGGGAATATATTTACTTAAAAAAATTTTGACGTGTTCTATACTATACAGTGGCGGAAATAAGTATTGAACATTCTTTTCAGTAAGTATATTTCCAACAAGGTTATTTGCATGAAATTTGGAACAAATGTTGATGCGTTCAATACTTATTTCCCCCACTGTATAAGCTAACTTGTTCATGAATTTTTGCAAAATTCATTTGACAAATTTTTTTGAGAATGTTTCAACAAGTAAACCATTGAGAGTGTAGTGCTTATGTCTGTAATGGATAGACATGACACCCTGGCTAAAACATTTACCGTATATAATCATAGGCCCATTTAAGATAGACATCCCCCCATAACTACTTCTCTGATGAAGCTCTCCACTGTGTTTGCTCAGAGCCACTGACTGAACTGCTCAGCACTAAAACTGTTTGATTTGCACTAAAAGAGTCTGAATATTGAACTCTCCAATGAATCATGGGTTACAGCAGCTCACATAATGACAGCCATTTGCAGATCTGTGATGGGGTGTTGATGACATGGATGGGTTGTAATCTGTCGACAGGTTCTGGCAATCACACTGTTCCTTCCCTCTCCATTAACTTTTAGTGTGTTACAGTTAAACCCATCACATCCCCTCCCATGTTAATGCAAGATGTTTTAATCACAATTTCCTAAACATTTCTTTATTCTTGGATTCTACTTAGATTGGATTAGCAGATTTACCATATTTAATGATGCCAAACTCGAACACTTTATTCAAATCTTCAAATCTTAAGATTCTTAAAATAAATCAATCTTTTTGGTTATTCTAGAAACTCTGCTTAGGGGACAGGAGTCTGTTTGTAGTTACTACAGCCTTAAGTGTTGAAATTCTCTGCTTGTTCTCAAGCATGTTGAGTATCCACTGGTTTAACTACAGCCTCAGAAGGACTCTACTTGCACAGATGATGAAGGACTTTTGTCTGAGTTTGGAAACTCACCTGCTGTTGAACAAACATCTAAAACTGCACAAAACAAGCTGCTAGACTGTATGCTGGATAACGGTATGTTGCGACCCTCAACTGCTATAAATTGGTTTACCCTAAAAATTCACTAGATGATAACCTATAGCATAAGTCAAGCGTGATAGCCTCTTGACTTGTTTTTAGCCTCTTTGACTTGTGAGGCAGACGTTCCAAAGTTTTCCAGTACAGGATAGAGGTAAACACGCAAGCATTTTTTACCATAAACTTTTACGAGAGAGAGAAAAAAAGAAAAGCTAGTGATAGAAAGGCTGTTTGTAGCTCCTATAATGTAAGTAATAACAGAAAGTAACTTTTTTCATGGACATTCCATGACATTAAATGTGCATAAAAATGGATAAAACTTATCTACATTCTTTAATAAATAAAATGTGGTAATGATCAAAATCATTCACTTTGTGTCAGACTGCATCACATCACGCTGTTGTTGATTATTTTCTTATAATATAATATAATATCCTGTTGTGTTCTTTAATTATTTTATATTAAGTGTTTTTTCCCCCTGCAACAATCCACCACAGCAAGGTGCTACAATCCTGTCCACCACAATAGTAATCCCTTTGCCAAGGTTGACTCTATTTCCATTTTTTATTTCACATTTGTATTTGTATGTTGCATTTCTTCTTATTTCATTTCACTTTAGTTTTATCTGGAAACTTCATAAGTGTATTTTTTAATGTGATATATACTTCAAATGAATGATCAGATTATTGTTATTATTAGAGCAGCTCAGTCCTGATTCACATCCAACACCACAGTAACAGACCCACGTGGTCTCTCTCTCTCTCTCTTTCAGTGCTGCCTGGCCAGTGTGGAGCTTACTATGTTATTCAGTGTGTCCACCTGCCAAAAAAACAAAAAACAAAAAAACAATGCAATCATAAGCACCAGTGTAGGAAAGGTATATACTATACAATATGGCCATAAAACTAGAACCTGTTTTATTAAGTACTACCACCCCAACTACTTTCAATCAATAACAAATTTTTTCTTGTTTTATATACTTTAGCAAACAATGAACTAATCTTGCTTTACAAGACATATAATTTTCTCCTCTTTGTGTCCTCAAACCTTTAGGCCCTATTATACTGTACTGTATGACTTATGATGCACAGGATGAACATTTTGACTTGTTGAAGCTCACCTCTGTTGCTTCTCCTGCTGTGAAGTTCTTCAGCTTGTAGACACTGACCTGGCCCTCACTGTCCCCTACTAGAACACAGTCTGTCTTCATGGCAAATAGCAGAGAGGTTGGGTTCATCCCTGGAATGGCCTCACTTACTAATGTCGGATTCAGACTGTGGAATAGAAATGATCCAGGAATGAAAAACAAAGCAATAGGTAGCAGAAAGAAAACCATGCCATAGGGTACCTTTTCATTGGTTAATCATCTGTCAGCAAAAAGAGTGATACAAAACCAAATATGAATGCTGAGAGTGCTTACATGCTAGCTCCCAGATCCCAGATTTCCACTCTATCCTTGTTGACCACCCCGAATACAGTAGCCCAGCGAGGGGACCACATGATATCATACACAGCTTCCTTGATGGAAGTGAAGCTCAGCACGGGAGTAAAGTGATCCTGACTCCAAAGCTGAATGGTCCAGTCTGCAGAACAGCTGAGGAAGAGGTCTGGACAAAATGGTGACCATGTGACCTTATAGACAGGACCCTAATGAGATTGAAGCAATATGTGATGAGTTGATGGAGTCCAGTCAGGAAATGCAAACCAGTGTTACCAGGTGACTAAAAGGCCCAAATAAAAAAAAAATGCATCAATTTAAAAAGACCCAAAATGTACCAATAGCATGGGCTACTTTGTGTAAAATCATGATATACTGCATAATAATCCTCAATTCCAGGTTGTAACACTACGAAATGTAGAAAGGTTCAAGAGGGTGAATGCAAGGTGCTGTATGTAGAAGGTTCCCTACGAAAAGCTATACTAAATCATCATTTCATCATGTATTAAATACAAATTATTTTAAATGTTACTGTTTGTACTTATTATTCAAAATAACATTTTATGTTGTTTGAAAACAAATCCCAATATGAAAGTACTTTTTGACTACAACAATATGAAAAAAAAAAAAAAAAACCCAAGTCAAATAGTGTCACATACAGGTGCATCTCAAAAAGTTAGAATATCATGGAACTTTCATATAATCTAGATTTATTACACAAAGTGAAATATTTCATTCATGATTACAGCTTACAGCTCATGGAAATAAAAAAATCCAGTATCTCAAAATATAAGAATAAAGAATTTATAATACAGAAATGTTGACCTGAGAAGAGGTCTAATCATCTAATTAACTCAAAACACCTGCAAAGGTTTCCTGAGTCTTTAATCTCTCAGTCTGGTTCAGTACACACAACCACAATCATGGGGAAGATGAAAGTAAATGTTGCATTTCATTTGGAAATCAAGGTCCCAGAGTCTGGAGGAAGAGTGGAGAGGCACAGAATCCAAGTTACTTGAAGTCCAGTGTGAAGTTTCCACAGTCTGTGACGATTTGGGGTGCCATGTCATCTGCTGGTGTTGGTCCATTGTGTTTTCTCAAGTTGAGAGTCAATGAAGTCGTCTACCAGGAGATTTTAGAGAACTTCCTGTTTCCATCTACTGACAAGCTTTATGGAGATGCTGATTTCCTTTTCCAGCAGGACGTAGCACCTGCCCACAGTGCCACAACTACTAGTAACTGGTTTGCTGACCATGGCATTACTGTGCTTTATTGGCCAGCAAACTCGCCTGAACCCCATAGAGAATATATGAGAGACCCCAGACCCAACAATACAGATGAGCTGAAGGCCGCTATCAAAGCAACCTGGGCTTCCATAACAAATGCCTCAGCAGTGCCACAGGCTGATTACCTCCATGCCACGCCGCATTGATGCAGTAATTCATGCAAAAGGATTATCGAGTGCATAAATTAACATACTTCTCAGAAAGTCGACATTTCTGTATTATAAATTCTTTATTCTAATATTTTGTGATACTGGATTTTTTATTTCCATGAGCTGTAAGCCGGAATCATCAAGATTTAAAAAAAAAAAAAAAAAAAAAAGGCTTGAAATAGTTCACTTTATGTGTAATGACTCTAGAATATATGAAAGTTCCACTTTTTCAATTAAATTACGGGAAAAAAATTACTTTTCCACAATATTCAAATTTTTTGAGATGCACCTGAATGGTCCTGAGTAACTAACACCTGGTACAGACACAACACAAATAGTCCTCTATGTATTATGCATTATTGTTACCACGATATGTGTGGCTATGTGTACAGAAGGAACCGAACCTACTAGGTGATTTGTGTAGGTCTCCAAGAACTGCTCGTTGTATGAACAGGAGCATTCATGAATATGTCCCTCTTCCGTTCCCACCAAATACATGTTGGAATCCTGTTGCATAGATACAAAAAACAATAAAGATATGCTGCACTTCTCCCTGATTTAAGTGATAGTTTGTGATTAAATTTAATTTACACTATGTTCTCCTCTACCCAAAAGCAGTCAATCAGCCAAGACATGTTTCCCATCTGAAGTTCGCTTCATTAATTCTGCACTGAAACTACAAGGCTAATCTAGCTAAAATAATTTAAGCTTGTTATTACACCCTGTTGGCCATCTTAATACAGATTAATGCAGATTTATTCTGCTGTTTTCCAAAATTACATACACAATATTGTCAAAATATGTGGACACCTGACCATCATACCCATATGCAATTGTTGAACATCCCATTTCATAACCATGGGTATTGACATGTAGTTGGTCCCCCTTTACTGCCTCCACTCTTCTGGGAAGGCTTTCCAATAGTTTTTGGATTGTGGCTGTGGGGATTTGTGGTCATTCAGCCACAAGAATATTCGTGAAGTCAGGCTCTGTCCTGCTGCACAGTGGTTCACAGTCTGCATTCTAATTCATCCCATAAGTGTTCAATGGGATTGAGTTCAGGGCTCTATGCAGGCCACTCGAGTTCTTCCACTCCACCCTTGGCAAACCATGTCTTTATAGACTTCTTTTTGTGCAAAGGGGCATAGTCATGCTGAAACAGGTTTTAGTGAGGACTCTTAGTGCCAGTGAGGGCAAATCTACAGCATATAGACATTCTAGACAATTGTGTGCCTCCAACATTGTGGCAACAGTTTCGTTACAAAGAATTTGGTTAAGCCAACTGAAGTCTATTGTGGGATGATTAATTTTTTACCCCATTTTCTCTCAAATTGGTCAGTTGCCCAAACACTAGCTAGCCTTCCCCTATCATTCAACAGCTACAGTACTAACTGGGGAGGATGAAGGTTAGGATATACCAAAATATACAGTATATCTTGGCTGCTCAACTACATCTGTAGTGTAAGTGACAGTAAATTGTGTTTGATCCAGTGCAACGTTTCTAACATGGGGGTGAAAATCGAAGCACAGTCCAACCGCCCAGCGAGAGATGAATGGCTCATGCCTCCAATCTTGCTCCATTTTCTCGTTCCTTATCCTCTTCAGCTTCAAAATATCTGGTTCAAAGCAATGACGCACAACAGACACAAAGAATGTAAGTTGACCTTTACCATGATGTTATAAGACATTTTTATTTTTGATTAGTCACATACTGTAGATCAGTCTTGTCTAATGATGAAAATGGACCTGGAGGACTGTAGAACATCTTATCAACTCATCTTTGACCTTAACAGGGAACCAACCATCCATTTCCACCACTACACAGACATGTTCTACGGTTTGTTTGTTTGTTTGTTTTTTCATAACTAGAGAAAAGATTTTTTTGTTAATCAATTTACCGGTGCAGTCAAAGCCTTGATGAAGGAACCATTCACTGATCCTCGCATCAGCAGACACAGAGAACAGTGTCTCTCTTTTATCTTCTCCTGATGGACTCTGTATGCGATTGATCCACCTCACCTGCCACACTGGAGCTGTGTGTTTTTGGCTACAGTTCCTGCACAAGCGTATGAAACACGGTCAATGATAGGTCAGCTGAAGTCAGACCTCATGTGGCAAAAAAGTGTGATCATCCAGAACCCTTCAATCAAACAATTATCCACACATGTTTTTACCAGCTGTATTCTTTAGTACTCTGCTCTTTTTACTATATATCACTATTTCATTCTAATTTCTACAGAAATTTCTAGAAACAGTGGAGAAACTGTCAAACTGTAAAAGATGGGAGGTCATGGGAAACAGGAAACTCAAGAATGTTATTACTGGCAATGCTTCCTCATGTTGATTTAAGCACATCATGTCCTTATAGAAGTGCAGAAAAACAGGTCTATGACTTTGAAAACCTCTTAGCCAGGCTTACTTCCTGTGTCAGCTTTACTGTTTCTTTACTGTTTTAAATGTTTTAGTGTTGAGCAGAATCAATAGAAAAACCATTAACAAGTGAACATCTTGTATCATAACAACCAGTTGCCACCACAACGCTTTAAAAAAAGTTTTTATGTAGCTTCTTTTTATGTTAATTACAACAAACCATTGACTGCAGTCAAGTCTGAAGTATTGATGGGTCATTTTCAATGAGAACACACACTGAACACTTTGAGGTTACCTATATTTCTAAATGTGGGTTAAGTGTAATAAGAGTAAATTGCAACTACAATGAATAAAATAGAATGAAAGTAGTCTCACAGCAAATTAGCTCTTTGACATACTGTAGGTTCCATGTATTTATCTCTACTTCAGATAGCCTCAAGTGCCTATAGTGTCATATCCATCCATTTTCTGTACCGCTTATCCTACAGGCTGGCGGGGAGCCTCTCAGAGGACACCCTGGATGGTATGCCAACCCATCACAGGGCACACTCACACACTACAGAAAATTTAGAGATACCAATCAGCATGCAGTGCATGTCTTTGGATTGGGGGAGGAAACCGGAATACATGGAGGAAACCCTCAAAGCACAGGGAGAACATGCAAGCTCCATGCACTCAGGGTAGAGGTGGGACTCAAACCCCCAACCGTGGAGGTGTGAGACAAACGTGCTAACCACCGTGTCCCTTATTTAGCATATCTGTAAATGTCCATATCAGTCCATTTGTTCACTATTAAACTGCAGACAACTGACCAAGATAAAGAGGTTACTAAAGATGAATCAATAAAGAAATAGATGCTTGCTCTTGCTTAAATAAGTGTAGGTAATTATTTAACACTAGAACATGTTAAAAGCAAGCTTTTAAAAAATGTCTGTTGACTTTTGAGAGGGGGGGCACGGGTGTGACCCTTCGTAGTTTGGAGAGTTCTGGCTAGAAAAAAAGAGAAGAGCTCAGGAGGCATGATAATTTCAGAATGAACCACAGACCCTATCCTTCTGTGCTTCCGAAGAAGTGTGAAGTAAAACTGCTCACATTACTACCTGTTGTCACAGACCAGTGCTGCCTTAGCGCCCTGCACGTTGTAGATGGCGATGATGCCATCATATAGGCCCACTGCTAACTGACTGGGGTTAGAGGCTGAGAAGTCCAGGGATGTTACACTTGTTTTACAGTTGAAAATCCGCTCAGGCCACTATGATACATACACAGAAACACGGTCACAGCTATAGAAAGATAGCACGGTCACAGCTATAGAAAGATTTGCTGACATTTGGATTTACGAAGCGAACATGTATCATACAGTAGGATTCTTCAGAGACCAGACGCAGACCAGCCCAGATTTCTGATCCTTGAAGTCAACCCGCCCGTATCCCACCGCCAGGATGTCCTACAGTAAAACGTAAGATGACTGCTAGTTAATCGTAAAATCTTACACAATCAGTTGAATTCGATGAAATTTTCGTTTGTATAGTACTTTTAACAATAAAAAAAGCAGCTTTCCAGAAATACAGATGTAGATGTAAACCCCTAATGAGCAAGCAAGCCGATCAAGAGCATCAGGAATATATTGCAGGGTCATTTTTATCAATCAAATGAGAAAAAGGAGGGCTGAAACAGTGTGTCATATATTACTGGATTTTTCTTGTTCCAGGCCATGCTGGTGACACTGTGGCCCTTGGTTGGCTCACAGCTGAAGGTCCACAGAAGCTCCAGAGCTGGGTTGAGTGAATTCTCTTCCTTATCCGCTACCATGTCCTCTACATGGTCTGGATCTGGGCAGAAAAGAAACCATGGACATGCTCTATAAATATACAAGATTCAATATATAAATAGAAACATACAAAAGACACAAGGTGTCTAAAGAATCAAGCTAAATATAGGCTTTTCATTGAACATACAACATACATTTTGAAAATAATGTCTTAGTAATGCCATTTGATTTAAGAATACATGTTGTGTTTTATTCAAACAATACTTCAACAGATGAATGTTTAGACACTACTCATTACCTGGCAGTATGGACAGCCCTCTGTAGGCAGCTAGTTTGTGTTGGTAGATGTTCAGCAGAACCATCCTCTCCATCACCTGCAAGGACTGCTGGAACTTCTCTGAGGGCAGGATCTGCTCTGGGTCAGGCTCATCCACCATCTGAGCTGTGGAAGCCTCCATCTGTCTTTGGGAGCTAGCGGTACTGACTAAGTACACAAAGAGTCGTAAAGAATCAGTGAATTATTTGCATGTTATATGACATTCTTGAAACTGATTGGTCAGAAGGTGTAGGTTATTTTTTATAACAGCAGCTCTGACGGTAGTTTTGACTATAATAAAAATTACAGGTTTATATTAAAGTGCTTGATTCTATAGTAACAACTTACAGAGGGACTTGTATGGTGGACAGTCCACATTAACAACGTCCACATAACAATGTGTGTATTTGTTGACATAGTGAATTTTACTGTGAGGAGAGATTAGTTTTGCATTTTTGGAAGGAGTCTCCAGTGTCAGTGCATTGTAACAGTAGGTTTCCAATACAGCAGAGTCTTCAGGATAGAGGACTTGGGAGGAACGACTGTTTATAGCTGCTATAATGTAAGTGCTAGCAGGAACTAACTTGCTTCATGGACGTTCCTCGGCAATGAATGTAACTATTAATGGATAAACATCATGATAAAAATTGCGGTGATATCAGAGGAATAAAATTTCACATCACATCACATCATCTTCCTATAACAGAACAACCCTGTGTGTTATTTCTTACATAATGATAACAACTAAAAGGGCTGAAACATGGAAGTTACGGTAAATGAAAATGCCACACTTACCCGTACTGGTGGCACTGACTCTGGACATGGTTCTCTGGAGACCTCTGTTTGACTCAAAGTGATGACTGGAGGAGACATCTGGGCTGCTGGGTTTCTCTTTATCTGTATTACTTCCTTCTGAGTCTTCTGCCCTGCTGCTGCTCACAGACAAGTCATAGATGTCCCAACTGGTGGCCATGGAACCTGCACATATAAATCTAATAAAAAATCTAGTCAAATGTAATAGACACATAACTGAATGAGATTTTGTGGAGAAAATATTTCAAATTCATCATGTTTATGTCTGTAAATTTAACAGGAGTAGCAAGGATGTGTGCAGAATGATAAATGCTTCCGGTACAAAGCTGAAAAGTTTTTTTGAAACAGAAGAAATTCATTGTGAAATTAAATTAAATTAAAAGGCTTTGCACTTTTTTAAACGACTTTGTTGGATTTTATTATGCCTATTGTTATCCTAGTAAAACAAATACATTTAGAAAGGGTTTAAGAGCCCAGTGACATGCCATTCAGTATAACAGATAATATACAGAAAAAATACATATATCAAGACTACTTGATATATTGCATAACAGGTTCAAAAATATTACTGCAGCAAATATACACCACTAAAAACCACAGTTATGTTATTTTGAAATATATACATCGTTGTTATAGACACAGCTCATACTTGGTAAATGGTCTGCACTTATATAGCACTTTTAGCCAATGCGCTTTACACTGTGTCTCATTCACCCATTCACACACACACACACACACACACACACACACACACACCAATGGTAGCAGAGCTGCCATGCAAGGCGCTAACTTGTCATTGGGAGCAACTTGGGGTTCAGTGTCTTGCCCAAGGACACTTCGGCATGTGGAATCATGTGGGCCGGGAATCGAACCGCCAACCCTACGATTAGTGGACAACCCACTCTACCACCTGAGCCATATATATATTTCTTGTATGCATTTCTTTATAAACTGTATCTTTGAGTCAATTAGTGCATTATACTGTATGACTAATCAAAATCTTTTAATTTGTCATACAGTCAAAAATTGGAAAATTACAGTTATACACAGTAACTTGCCTTTTTCCACCATGATGATGCGGTCACTTTGGACTTCTTTAGATTTAGATGCTGCGTTAATCGTCTGCATTTCTCGCTCCACATATTTATCATTTCCCTGTCTGCTCTTGCAAATTTCTGCGTATGCCTTGTTCCTTTTCCTTCAGACACAAAGAGAGAGACGTACGTAACTATCGAGTTATGTTTATGCATCAAGCTGATATAAAGTCAGTATTTCAGTAAACAAATCAACCACAGAAGAGCTCGCCGTTGACTTGTGTGATCTCAGCAAAGCTTTAACACACCTCACACACCAGCTTGTGTTTCAATGCAATGAAAGATGATCTTACGTGACTGCTTCAGCCTCTTTTGCGTCAACAGATACGGACACTGCAGGAATGTCCAGGAAGCACATGATCTCTGTCTCAGTGAGGTAAATGTCCACTGGATTGTCCAGCAGGGGCTCCTTGATTTGCTCCTCACTCTTGATCTTTAGTTCTTTAAAAAACAAATATAAGTCAGTGTTCAAAATGAAAGTATAAAGTATACGTTTTAGTGTTAAAATTTATGCACTGCACTTCACATTTTTGACTACATATATTTCTAAAACTGACATGCTTTCCTGAACTGAAACGTCTTTCTCTTTAGTACATACATTATATGGCCAGAAGTTTGTGGACACCTGACCATTACATCCATATGTGTTTTTTGAACATTCCATTCCAGATTTAGTCCCCTTTTTGCTGTCATAATAACCTCCACTCTACTTGGAAGGCTTTCCACTAGATTTTGGAGCATGGCTGTGGGGATTTGTGTACATTCAGCTGCAAGAGCATTAGTGAGGTCAGGCACTGATGTTAGGTGAGGAAGCCTGAGGTGCATTCAGCGTTCCAGTTCATCCCAAAGGTGTTCAATGGGGTTGAGGTCAAGGCTCTGTGCAGGACACTCGAGTTCTTCCACTCCAATTTTGGAAAACCATGTCTTCATGGAGCTCGCTTTGTGCACAGGGCTTCTTAGCATACATACTGTAGCCATTCAATACAATTGTGTTGTTCAAACTTTGTGGAAACAGTTTTGGGAAGAAACGCATATGGGTGTGATGATCAGGTGTCCACAAACGTTTGGCCATATAGTGTGGTGGTCAGGGAAAACCTGTTGGATGTTGCTTTTCCTAAATTCTGACAAAAAAACAAAAAAAATAAAAAAAACTTCATTGGATTTTTATTCCTATTACATACTTTGACAGCTCAACATTAAGCATCCATAAATAAAATATTCCACCAAACAATGTTGAATTAAGCAATATCACACGAGCAAGAGTGCCTTTGTAACAAATATAGTATAGTATGACTATGATTCAGCGATAGGCACAAAGCCACAGGCCTCCTGCTCTATACAAAGAAATTCATTTTGATTAACTGATATTTCAAACAAGGCACACAGTGGTTAGCACGTTTGCCTCACACTTCCAGGGTTGTGGATTCGACTCCCGCTGCTGCCCTGTGTGTGCGGAGTTTGCATGTTCTCCCGGTGCTGCAAGGGTTTTCTCCCCCAGTCCAAAGACATGCATGGTAGGCTGAGTGGCATGTCCATAGTGTATGAATGGGTGTGTGAATGTGTATGTGATTGTGCCCTGCGATGGATTGGCACCCCGACCAGGGTGTACCCCGGCTTGTGCCCCATATTCCCTGGGAGAGGCTCCAGGTTCCCCACAACCATGAAGGATAAGCGGTATAGAAAATGGATGGATGGATATTTCAGACACAATATGGGCAAATATTTTGTTTACTGTTGCTCCATTAATAAAGATAGTTCCCAATGAAGCCACATCTGGATAGACAGAGTGTAGTACAGTAAGAGTAGCATCCGTTTCTATGTAATGAACTATTGCTATTTTTTGTAACACACACATACACACACACACACACACACACACACACAGCTGGAGTGATACAAACAGTGAAATGTACCAGTGCTGTTATACTAAATCTCAGCACACTTGGAATGCTACTTGCTCAATCAATAAATAATATAAATGTTTTAAATGCCTATACTACCTTCCTGCAAAGATCATGCTGTATAACACACTGAAAACTTTAGGGATGAACTGGAATACAGATTGCGTCCTCGCACGACATCGGTGCCTGACCTCACTAATGCTCTTGTGGCTGAATGAGCACAAATCCCTACAGCCACGCTCCGAAATCTAGTGCAAAGCTTTTCGCAGCGTGTGAAGGTTATTATATCAGCAAAGGGGGAATCAATCTGGAATAGGATGTTCAACAAGCACATACAGTATGGGTGTGGTGGTCAGATATCCACAACCTTTCGGCCATATAACGTGCTTAGTTTCACAAAGCAGACAGATCAGAAGAGACGGGCAAACCTGAGAGACTAATCACGGTTTCCTGTTTTGCAGAAATCTCCTCAATTTCATCGCTCACCGATTCCATCGCAGAGTGACTCGACACTAACGTACTCCCAAAAACAGACCTAGAATAGAAAATTCCTCAATTATTATCATCCTGATTCATGCTGACTGTCAGGGTCTGAATAGGATTGACACAAAGGGAGAGCTTGTGTACTATAGATACAGAGGGGGAAATAAGTCAACATTTTTTTCAGTAAATCTATTTCCTATGAGGCTATTTGCATTAAATTTTCACCTGACATCAGTATTAACTCAAGAAATCCACACATATAAAGAAATCCAAACATTAAAGTCCTCTTGAAGCTGTCATTCCAAACAAAGTCTTCTCCACGAAGTATTAAATAAATTTCAGTTAGCGTGTTCAATACTTTTTTCCCCGTGTCATTCCGCTTTATTACACATAACTTAATTTACGGACTTTAATGTTGTGAAATCTTTATATTTAGATTTCTTGAGTTAATACTGATATTTACTGAAAAAAATGTTGACGCATCCAATACTTATTTCCCCTGCTGTAAGAACACCTGTGAACTACCGTATCACTCGATTTGCAGCAGAGTTACATGGTAAAGGGTCCTGCAGAGCTCGCACTCATGGTGTGGTACACTGTAGACAGAATGTCAGAGACGGTCCCTTCTGATGTGTCATGTCCTGGGAATATTTTGCTCTGTTTGGTTTGCGTGGCTCCGGGTTCCAGCTGGTACAGAGGCTGAGGAGTGACATCCTTCCCTGTTTCATCAAACACCTGAACAAAAAGTCAGCGAACACATCATTAAACAGATGTTTTAGCCTGAAATTGAGTCTCAGTTCAGACACACAGTGACCTGGGGTAATGGCTGTTACCTGTACAGTGTGTTTGGGGGTTTGAACGGAGCCTTTATCAAGAACTTTACTGTCTCTTGCTAAAGAGAAGCTCCTTCGGCTCACAGACGCATTGACAATCCTCCTGTTTGTGGAACTTCGGTTTATACGGAGTGTTCCAGATCCTGACTGATTCATCACTCGTGATGATCTAAGGATGATAATAATAATAATCATCATCATCATCATTATCATCAAGAAATTTGTATTTCTTGAAATAAATATTGCGCTCATAAAAGCTGAAAAGCTACTGAGGGGTGGATTGCTTGAGGAAGAAAAGTTAAAGATTAAAGATTAAAGAAAGCGAGAGAGACAAAAGAAATCAGAGTAAGAAGAAAATAAGGATAATGAAGAACGAGAGGACAGATGAATGTCTGTCTCTGCCATGTGCAGGATTGTCAGATGTGCAGCCAAAAATCATTCCAAACCCTCACCCATCACCAACACTCGAAATATAATATATGTAAAGTATGATCAATTGACACAACACAAATCATTCATAAAATAAAAGTACATTTTACTTAATTTGCCTTTACTCTAGCTATAAATCCTTATTTCTACCGATACCATCTTAACTTTATTCATTATACTATAATTCATCACAGTACAGTGTATAGCCCATACATTTACTGCATACACTAAACAAATCAGCTTGCTTTTTTTTGACTTACATCAAATTGATATTACACATCAACCTCCAAACTGCAATTTATTTATTTTATTTTACCAATACAATTTTTTTTTTTTTAAAGTATGAGGAAAAGCAATCCTTTATTATGATTGTTGTTGTTGATGATGATGATAATCCGTCCATCCAGCTATTTTCCATACCGCTTATCCTACACAGGGTTGCGGGGGATAAGCCTGGAGACTATCCCAGGGACCTCGTGGCACAAGGGTGTGGACGATACCCTGGACCCATCACAGGGCACAATCACACACTACGGACAATTTGAACATGCCAATCAGCCTACAGTGCATGTCTTTGGACTGGAGGAGGAAACCAGAGTGCACGGAGGAAACCCCCAGAGCACGGGGAGTACATGCAAGCTCTGTGCACACAGGGTGGAGGTGGGTCTGATGATGATGATGATGATGATGATGATGATGATGATGATGATGATCAGTAGAAGAAGTAGTTGTTGTTTATTTATATTGTACATTGTACTGAATATATGTCTGCTTTTAATTAGAACCATGAAACTCTATAATTATATAGGGTAAAGTCAGCTAAAATGGGCCACTTTTTGGTAAATGATTTAGAATACCATCAAATAAGCTATGCATGATATCTAATGATATTTTTTATAAATTAGCATGGGTCTCTTCAATATAATTTTCTTTCAAAAATGTGAAAAAGTATCATTGTTTTAAAATTATGAGAGTTAGAGTATCGGCAGGTACCCTCTTGAGCCACAGCACAATGTTCAGGCAAATTGGGCCAGCTGTTCACTTAAAATGGACCAATATAAAAAGATAACACAGGTAATTTCATCTGAAACCATTTTAATTTTAACAGTAAATTGACACTATTGTGTTCAGTGTGCCATAGCAACAACTTTCAATTAATAGAAAGGCACATCTTCTCCACAGCTCTCGTGGTACCATGAGTTGCACTGACAACAGCACACCCTAAATGTTCCTGCTGTATTGAATGCTGCAAGGACTGTCGTGGTCTCTCCTTTCTCCCAGCAGTAACCTCTACACAGGGTTTACCCACATCCCCAACCACACGGGTAGAGCAAAGCTGGTCTTGCAGGCCAAATACATCACAATTCCAGAGATGTGATGGAACATCTCTAATTGCAAGTTCCTCCAGCAGGTGTTCATACTGTTGAAGCCACTTTCCTACCACACCAGGGTTCAGCCCTGCTGCTCCTGCTGCTGAAATGGCCTCTGGTGCCCTGATCCTGAGGTCTAAAATTCCGTTAAAAAAAAAAAATCGAAACCAGTAATATTGAAACAGTGCCTTTTACTTCAGAGAAGCCTTTGATATTATTGGTCTTTGCAGAATTAAAGGCAATACCCTGGACAGCTCTTTTGGTAAGAGGGAAGCCTCTTTTGGAGAGGAGCTTGATAAGACTGGCCAGTTCTTTCTCAGATTCCACTGGCAGGTACTGCTTCCTCACAGATGCGTAGCCAGAGCCAGCAACTTTGCTACTAATGCGCCTATGCAAAGTCATCTTTGGAATGTTCCAAGCCCTTGCTAAAAAGCGAACATTTAACGTTTGCACTCTATCAACTATCTCCTGGTATTCATTAATGTCACCCCTAATTCTGTTCTTTCTCCACTGGTTGTATTGACATCTTCCTTCCTTTCCCTTTCTCTTCTCTCTTCTTCTCTCTCTTTTTCCTTTCTTTGTCTGTCCTCCTGCCATACTGTCTGCAACACAAAATATTTAAAAAGTTTTTGTACGGATATATATCTGAACCTATTTTTCACCCTCAATTTCTGTGTAAGTGTGTATGTTTGTGTGTGTGTGTGTGTGTGTGTGTGTGTGTGTGTGTGTGTGTGTGTGTGTGTGTGTGTGTGTGTGTGTGTGGCCCATTTTAGCAGAAAATTGTGGTCCATTTTAGCTAGCTGGTTAAGCCAAAATGGGCCACTACCTAAAATGACATTTTTTTCCACAAAAAAAATCAATGTTTCTCAATATTTAAATTAAAATATTTGAAAGAGCCTGTCAAAACATTGTTCATAGACCTTTTTCTTCATTGGTAAGCTTACTTATAATTGCTTTATCACTCTTATTAGTGATGAATGAAATTTACTATGCCATGATCACTTACCATACACTTTCTCTGACTGCTTCATATAACACTCTGCCCCGCCCACTTTAAGAACCTTAGACCAATCAAAACTCTTGCTATATGTCAACTAGTGTTGTAGCAGCAATGTAAGATCAGTTATTGTGATTGGCTGTAAAAACTTAAAAGGCTATGAGGCTCCGACCTTATCTGGCCTATTTTACATGATGGCCCATTTTAGCTGACTTCACCCTAATTCCACTTTACTAATATGTTAAAGTGCTAGAATAAATACAGATACATGACTTAAACGAACTATAACGTTACCTAATTTCCAAAAATGTTTAGTGATAGTGGCGTTAGCTCATTTTAAGTCTTTAAGTTGTTTACGCTAAATAGGTATTTTATCCATAAAGGAATAACTTACCGGGTCACTTTTGCAGTAGGTCTCACTTGCTTTGCCGTGGTGTTGGACATGGTGTATCTTCACGCAACTACAAAACATACAGCAGAACTGTACACTGCACGCGCTGGTTTACTGTAACCACGGTAACGGACCCTGCCGACTAAACACATGTCAGTCCCTCCACTTAACCGCCAGATGGCAGCAGCGACATGGCTTCTACACAAAACGCTGAAGAAGAAAGCGGTTTCACTTCAAAACCGCTGGCGATCAGACATAAAGTGCACTACGAAGGATGTAGAAGCCACCATTTTCTACCATGTGTGTGTATATGTGTGTATAAAGGCTGCAATGAGAGAATTGGATTACAGCCTGTGTTTAAATCGTGCCGTCATGTCGTTGGAGTTTATTCAAAGCTCTGCATGTTTTGCTGGAAATGGCATTTCTTCGTTAAGTCAGAGCAGATAATTAAGAGCAAATAGCTTTTTTCTTCTTATTATTTTTATTATACACGGTAAGTTGGTTTGATGTGGTGTACTCTTGTTAGTTTACTTTCTCTTTACAATTAGCAGCCTAACGAGCTGTCATGTTTTAAGCTATTAAGTGTATACGGTATGTTGTTATTATTAGTAAACGGCCTTGTAAACAGGTGTTATAGTGGCCGTGCAGAGTAACTTCCGTTTAACGTTCAGAATAATACTGTTTCCGGTGTCCTGACATTTCATCCTACCCGTCACATTGTCCTACCGGCTTACTGCGCATGCGCACATCAATATTGCGTCATATTTGTCACGTTGAACAACACGCCCATTATTTTTTACTAATTGCGCGTGGACTTGGAATCTGATAGGGTATTTTGCACTGTCAATCATCCTACCTGTTTATTGTATACTGGTAGGACAATCTGATTGGATATTTTGCACTGTAAAATCATCCTACCATTGCCTAATTAGAATCTTCAGCAAAGTTACACTGAATTATTTTACATATTCACAGAAGCAGAAATTTTTTGATGTGGTAGGATGGATCGATAGCTATAGCTATAATTTTGCACTACGGTAGGGTAGGAAAATCTCACAAGGTAGGACAAATTGACAGAACACCGGTTTGGACACAGAATATTGCTACGTATCTACGTCAACTACCTTCTTATTTGCTGACCTTGGTCTGTAGGAAGAAGGAGGCTATTTCAGTTTCTACAGGACTAGACAATGCCCTGAGAGGACATGAGGAAGAAACACAGGAGAGTGGGATTATAGCTCATTACAGTGTACAGGTGGAGAAGAGTAAAGACACAGTACAGCGTGTGAACTGGATGTCCAGTATGAGCATATTGGGGATAAGAGTCCTGGGATGAGTACAGGACAGTCTTAATGATTACTGCAGTAGTCATCTGGTATCCAGATCAGTTTATCCACTGAAACAAGAGTGAGACTTTGGTATAAATTTTTTTTGGAAGTATAATCTGTAGGGTGTCCATGTGGGAGCATCTACAATAGCAGAAGGTCCATTTTAGATTAAGAGGAATTATTTTATACATCATCTATAGATAGATATGATTTCATTTGATCGTTGGGCTGTACGCTTTGTGCAAACTACTGATATTTTATCACTGATTTATGATTTATTATTATTATCTGTTATAGGGCACACAGTGGTTAGCACGTTCGCCTCACACCTCCAGGGTTGTGGGTTTGATTCCCGCCGCTGCCCTGTGTGTGTGGAGTTTGCATGTTCTCCCTGTGCTGCGGAGGTTTCCTCCGGGTACTCCAGTTTCCTCCACCAGTCCAAAGACATGCAGGATGATTCGCATGTCCAATGTGTCTGTAGTGTTTGAGTGGGTGTGTGAATGTGTATGTGATTGTGAACTGTGATGGATCGGTACCCCGTCCATTGTGTACCCCGCCTTGTGCCCAATGCTCCCTGGTATAAGCTCCAGGTTCCCTGCAACCCTGAAGGATAAGCAGTATAGAAGATGGATGGATGGATTATCAATTTTTCTTTGTTATAAATATGTCAAAAACCAATCAGGAGATTGCACCTTGCACCTCTGGGGTTCGGGGCTCAAATCCCACCTCGGGCCTATGTGCATGGAGTTTGCATGTTCTCCCCGTGCTTCAGGAGTTACCTCTGGGTACTCCAGTTTCTTCCTCCATTCCAAAGACATGCGTTGTAGGGGGACTGGCATTTTCAAATTGTCCGTGGTGTGTGAACGTGGGTGCGATTGTGCCCTGTGACAGGTTGGCACCCCGTCCAGGGTGTACTTCACCTTGAGTCCCCTTGGATCGGCTCCAGGCTCCCCATGACCCTGTGTACGATACGTGATACAGAAAATGCATGGATAAATGGAGTAACTTCAGTTTAACTGCATGGCCAGCAGAAGAAAAACTTCACAAAATGTGCATCAATTCAATCTACAGATGCTTATGTAGAGAGGAGAGAGGATGTATTCAGAGACATAAGTGACATTTAACATAACGTTAGAGAGTCGGAGATAAACATGAATGAACCTAAAACGTTAGCGAATGCTCATGAAGTCAGAGGGAAAATAATTAAAGGCAAATATTCCTTCATATTATGTCATCTGTTTTCCCTTGTCTCTAAACAGAAGCATTCACAATGGAGTTGTTGTTGCACCTCTGTCGTGGCAAAGCATGTGCCCTGCTGCCCAGATCCCTGAGCAAAGCATGCAGAAGGAGTCACCACTGCCATCCACAAGCATCACAGTGCTCAACTCGTGTGTCCTCCAAACCAGTAGCACTGACACCTCTGGTATCACGGCTCTTCCAGCCTTCAAACCTGCGTGAAGGCCAGGATATGGGGGACATGACATGCCGAAGCCAGAGGCTGATGATGCAGGCTGGTCTCATTTACAGCTCCAACCCAGGCTGCTTCTACTACCTTCCGGCTGCCCTGCGCTCCATGGAGAAGCTAGTGAGGCTCATTGATGAGGAAATGCAGGCCATTGGTGGGCAGAAAGTGGACATGCCAGCTCTGTGTGGAGCGGAGCTCTGGAAGCAGAGTGGGCGCTGGGAGCTCATGGGGAAGGAGATGTTCAGGCTGCGGGATCGACACGACGCAGAGTACTGTCTCGGCCCAACACACGAGGAGGCAGTCACGGATTTGCTGGCATCTCAGAGCACGTTGTCTTATAAACAGCTGCCACTGCTGCTTTACCAGGTATTGGCTACAGAATGGAGTTTCTTTGTTCTACTTTATGTTGTACTTTTATAGACTTCACGTATAGTTCTGATTTTTGCAGGTCACCCGGAAATTTCGCGATGAGCAGAAGCCGAAGTTCGGATTGCTCCGAGGCCGAGAGTTCTACATGAAAGACATGTATTCATTTGACATCAGTGAGGAAGCTGCTCTCCACACCTACCGCTCTGTGTGCCACGCCTACTCTCGCTTGTTTGACCGCCTCGGGCTGAGGTGGGTACAGGTGCAGGCTGCTACAGGCAATATCGGGGGAACGCTCTCGCATGAGTTTCATCTGCCAGCTGATATAGGGGAAGACCGTCTGCTTATGTGCGGGAATTGCGGCTTCTCTGCTAATTTTGAAACTGTGGAAGTGGATCTAACTGACTGCCCTCAGTGCCACATGACCAATCTCACCGAGTCAAAAGGCATTGAACTGGGACATACCTTCTATCTTGGAACGAAATATTCCAAAGTGTTTAATGCCACGTTTGTTAATGCTCAGAACAAGCCTACAGTGACAGAGATGGGCTGTTTTGGCCTCGGTGTTAATCGCATCCTTGCTGCATCCATTGAAGTACTCTCCTCTGAGGAATCCATTCGCTGGCCTGGGCTACTCGCGCCTTATCAAGTGTGCATCCTGCCCCCGAAAAAGGGCAGCAAAGCCAGTGAAGCCATCAACTTGGCAGAAGAACTCGCCCAAAGCTTAGGAAACAGTTTACCAAACCTGAAAGGAGAGGTGGTTCTGGATGACCGAACCCAGCTGACCATTGGGAAGCGGCTAAAAGACGCCAACATGCTGGGTTACCCGTATGTGGTGGTGGTTGGGCATAAGGCCATGGAGGAGCAGCCTGTGTTTGAGGTGGTGTGTCAGCATAATGCTGAGACCATGTTCCTCAGTAAAGACGCTTTACTGCACTTTTTGAGTGGAGTCGAGACAATCTAATGCTTGGATTCGAAACTTGAATCATGTACAGTTTCAAGCTTTCCATGCTTCAAGCATGAGCTGGATCAGGTGCGTCGGGAAAATCTAAAGCTCTGCAGGGAAGTGGGCCTCAAGGACGAGAGTTGAGAAACTCTGATCTAATATATTTGAGCTTCTTTGTGGTGCGTAACTTCATACGATCTGTAACATTAGGGAACGTTTAATACAGGGAGTTTACTGGTATTGATATCATGGCAGTGTGTATCAAATATGGTGCGTCCCATTTGTACTGATGATGACCTTTTTTAAAAAAAATAAATAAATAAAACTGATCTGTTAATATTTCTGCTTCCAGCAGTATACATTTGAATACATTTTATTACATTTATTTGTAAATAAGTGCTCAGAGAACACATTTAGGTGAAGTGCCTTTTGCATATTGGGAAGTACCAGACTTCATAATCTGCATTGTGTAATATTTAATGCTTTTTAGAGCTGCCAAAGATGAATCATCCTGAACTGGTCTTGTGTAAATAAAATAAAATTCTCTCTAGAACAAAAGTCCAGGGAACCCCCAAGGGTCTCTGAAGCATAGACACAGGGTCAGTGATTTTATTCTTTTATTTATTTATGCATTTATTTTTGTTATGGTTATGGAAATCACAACCCAGCATTATCACAGTTATTATATTTAGGGGTCCAAGAACCAAAGTCAACACAAATCTAACATGTATCTATGGAAAATTCAGGAATAGAAAGCTGCAAAAAAAAATATCTGACAAATTTTTAAATAAATCTGTAGGCTACAAAGGGTGTCAGTGGATTTAAAACCTTGGAGAAAACCTGCTCTAGACCATCTTGCTCTACAATAGCAGCTCATTAGCAGGAAACATGGTTTGTTGGTGTGTTTTTGGCAATGCGTGTTCATTCCCTTTTTCCACCATGCTGTCTTGGTTAAGAAAAATGGTCGGAGTTTTATTCGATTGGAGGAAGGTTGGCTTTAAATGTACTCCGGACCACACGGTGGCGCTAAATATCTCTAGCAGGTTCGGTAACTCACTAAGAGTGCCGGTTTAGAGTGACGTAGAGGCGCGACGTCACTCCCGGAAGGAACGGAACGCACATGTGTTTACTAACTGTATAACGTTGGAGTGTACTGCTTGTCCTTTCTTCTCAAAGTGAATTATAGTCCAGTTTGCAATGCGGTAAATGGTATAAAGGTCTCATAAAAAAATACATTATAAGTGACAAAAACAATGGCTTCACAGGCCCACGAAGAAGAAAGCGATGATGGCATGGACGAGTTCATGGAGAAATTTAAGACCTGCAAATACCAAAATGCGTTCAGTGAAAGCAACTGGGAGGAGGTAAGAGTGGACAAGTCTGTAACAGGTGTTTGCTGATTAGTAGAGAATATAACTCGTATATAAGTGCGCCATTTAACACCTCTCCTATTAAAGGTTCATTTCTTGCATAATAGAAGGGTAATGATAAAAAGGTTTAACTATTGATGACCCATAAAAGGTTGTTAATATTAACTGATTTAATATGTGAGAGTCACAAATGTATTGAACTGTGATAATCTTGCATCCTAGGAGTTTGATAAAGTGCCCATGTTCATGAAGGCTGCTCCAGAGGACATAGACCCCATTAAACATCCTGATCTTGCCTGTATCCAATCCATTATACATGATGATGACGGACCACCTGATGGTATGAGGTAGTCCTCACTGCAGAACCAAAAGTCCAGGGGTGGAGCTGGACCTGATCCAACGCCTCCTATATCCCTAAACCAAGGAACAACACACTTAACACCTTTATGCAGCTGCATGTTTCCACCCCCTGGATCATGTCAGACTCCACCCACTTATCTTTGGGTCTGACTCTGCCCAGGTAAGAGGTGCTGGCTCAGGTGAGAGGTGCTGGCTCAGGTCAGATTCCAACCACAGGACTTTTGGTCTGACTCTGCCCAGGTAGGAGGTGCTGGATCAGGTCAGACTCCACCCACTGGATTTTTGGAGTACTTAGGAGGATATCGCCAGTATACAGCTTCTCAGGCTGTTGCAATTGTTTAACCACAGGGATTACTCAGTGTTTCAAATATACAGTACTTCAGTTTACTAAACCTAACTTTACTTCCTCCCCTACAGAGCAAGCAAAGCGTCTAAAGGACGAGGGCAATGAGTATTTTAAGGAAAAGAACTATCAGAAAGCTATAGTGTCCTACACAGCAGGCCTGAAAAAAAACTCGGCCGACTCGGACTTAAACGCTGTCCTTTATACCAATCGTGCTGCAGCCCACTTCCATCTAGGTGAGGATATTTCTCTTAAAGCAAGTGTATTTTGGTCATGTGTGGCACTGGAGTAAACTACGGATGAGGACAAACTAAAGGAAAAATCAACATAAAATGACTTCGTAAACTGTTGATGCACTACAGGCGACCAGAATGCGTAACTTCAGTGTGCTTTGACACAGATCCTACAGGTCTCTGGAACTGAATGTTCTTTCAAAAGATATCCACTCAGTCAGTGTTTTGGTGATGATGATTGAGAGTGTTCAATTGGTGCTCAACTGGGTTGAGATTTGGTGCCTGTGAAGGCCATAGCATATTATTTTAATCATTTATATCCTCATCAAACCATTCATTGAGCCCTTGTGCCCTGTGGATGGGGGCGGGGTCATCCTGGATGAGACCACTCCCATTGGGAAAGAAATGGTTCATCATAAGTTCAAAAGAACTTTGAATTGTTTTGCAGTGATGCTTCCCTCTTAGGAGGCAAGCGGATGCAAACAAATGCCCCCTCTGTATTCGTTGTTTTTTCCTTTAATTTGTCACTCGTCTGTTTATAGATTTGATTTCTCTGCCTTGATTTTAAACACAAAGTTAAACACTGCAAAGAGCAGAAAAGAAAACAATATTTAGCTGATTTAACTAATATACAGCAGTAATAGCTCACATTTATGCAATGCATTTATACCACAATTGGATTTTCATTTTGTAAACCTTCTACAGGAAATATGCGATCAGCTTTGAATGATGCAACTGCTGCATGGAAACTGAAACCAGGCCACATTAAAGCCATCATCAGAGGTGAGTAGCAAGAAAAATATATAATAATGTACACATTGTTTCAATATAATGGCAATTTATTTTGATAAATATAAATTGCTACTTAATCAAGTTACTTATCAAATAACATTAGTCTCTAAGCATTGTGTGTGTGTGTGTGCATTTATAGGAGCCCAGTGCTGTATGGAGCTGCATAATTATACAGATGCATTGCAGTGGTGTGATGAAGGCCTCAAGGTTCAGCCTACCGATAAGAAACTGCTGGAGCTCAGAGCTAGTGCAGACAAACAGAAGGTAGGCAGAGCCAAGACTAGCAACTACGTAAATAATTAATATAAATAAAAATAACCATGCTGTAAATTAATTAAACTGTACAGTATGCTTATTTTTTGTCTTACTTTAATTCCCATGCATCGCAGATAGGGTTTGTGTGATCTGTGTGTTATGCCTCCATTTTCCATAGCATTTGTACCGGTTGTCTTGTGTTCTAGAGGGCTGCAGAACGAGATGCCAGAAAGGCCAAAGCTAAAGAGAAAAAGGAGCAGAAGGAGAAAGGAGCACTGTTGGCTGCTATTAAGGTAAAGCCTTGTATTATATGCCTACATCCAGCACAAATCACCTTCCAAAAGTCGAAACTGATCAAGATGCTGTTTGGACCAGGAGCGTGGCATTAGGCTTCTAAAAGCTAAGAAGGCTCAGCATAAGGGCTCTCACAGTGAGGATGATGGTGATGAAGGATCCACAGCAGCCATGGCAGAGTTGAGTTTGGATGGACTGAGCTCTCAGGAAGTCACAGGAGCACAGGTGTACCTGGATGAGCAGGGCGTCCTCCACTGGCCTGTTCTGTTCCTTTACCCTGAGCACAGACAGACCGACTTCGTCTCAGCCTTCTGTGAAAACTCCAGGTCTGCATTCATCAGTCATGGTTTTGCACTCATTCATGTACGGTATCATGATCCTTTATATTGCTTCACTAATATGATTACAACTTTTTACTATACAATCCCAATTCCGAAAAAGTTGGGACAGTATGAAAAATGCAAAAAAAAGAAAGAAACAAAAAGCGTTTTGAAAATTCTGTTCCTCTTGTACTATATTGAAAACACATTATTAACACAATATTTGACGTTTTACTTTGTGAACTTGATTTATTTTTGAAAATATACACTTATTTAAAATCTGATGACTGCAACACACTCCAAAAACTTTGGCACAGTCGATTGTTTACCACTGTGTAACATCACCTTTTCTTTTAATAACACTTATTAAGTGTTTGGACGCAGAAGACACCCGTTGGTTAAGTTTAGCAAGCGGAATTTTCCCCCATTCATCCATTATGCATTTCTTCAGCTGCGTAACTGTACGGGGCCTTCGCTACATTATTTTGCGCTTCATAATGTGCCAAACATTTTCAATCGGAGACAAGTCAGGACTGCAGACAGGTCATGCTAGCATCTGCACACTATGCTTACGCATCCATGCGCTTATTATACCATGACAGACGCTGGCTTTTGGACCTGATGACCTGATGATGATAACAGCTTGGAGGGTCCTTTTCCCCTTTGGCCCGGAGAACACGACGACTGTTTTGTCCAAAAACTATTTGAAATGTTGACTCGTCAGACCACCAAACACGATTGCACTGTGCTACTGTCCATCTCAGATGAGATTGAGCCCAGAGAAGTCGGCGGCGCTTCTGGACAGTGTTGATGTACTTCTGCTTTGCATAGTAAAGCCTTAAATTGCATCTGTGGATGCTGCGGCGAATGGCGTTGACTAACAAAGGTTTACCAAAGTATTCCCGAGCCCATGTCAAGATATCTGTTACAGACTCATGATGGTTTTTAAGACAGTGACGTCTGAGGGATCGGAGATCACACGTATTCAGAAGTGATTTTCAGCCTTGCCCTTTATGTGCTGAGATTTAACCGGATTCCTTGAATCTTTTAATTATATTGTGCACTGTAGAAGGTGAAATGCACGAAATCCTACCAGTTTGTCTTTGGGGAATGTTGTTCTCAGAGTGTTGGATTATTCGGTGACGCATCTGTTGGCAGATTGGCGAGCCTCGACCCATCATTGCTCTTGAAGGACTAGGCCTTTTTTTTTTTTTTTTAGAGGCTCCTTATATACTACGATTAGACGACCACCTCACCTGTTTCACATCACCTTCTTATCTCAACTTATTATTCGCTATTAGTCCTAAATTGCCTCGTCCCAACTTTTTTGGAACATGCTGCATGCATCAATTTAAAAATAAATGTTTATCTTCCAAAAACTATCAGTTGATTAGGTAAAACATCAAATACCTTGTCTTTTATACGTTTTTTGTTTAAATACAAGTCAAAGTACATTTACAAATCATTCCTCTTTGTTTTTATTAGCATTTCCATACTGTCCCAACTTTCAGATTTGGGGATGTAAATCAAGTAATGTATTCTTAAATAGCAAAAATAATAGCTTTAAATTTCCATTAGATTTTTTTTTTTACTAAGCACTGTTGAATTCTCTGATCTGATTGGTCAGAAAGTGTTTAGTTCTCTATTACAGTAGGTCCAATAGGACTTTCTGTAATTGATATCACAAGTTTATATTATTACACTTATTCTAATATGTTACTGTTTCTATAGTAACAACTCATTCACAGGGCTTTATATCATGAAAGGTCTAAAGCTACTAATGAATGGATTAATAAGTGTTATTAATGCTATGTTACAAAGAAAAATGCACAGCTGTCGATACAGGAAATGTTCTGTTAGGGAACATTTATGGAAAGTGTCATGGCATGAATTGACTTCTTTTTTTTTTATTATTATTTCTTTTCTTTTCTTTTTTTGGTATGATTAACTTTGAAAGAGTCAAAGAAAGCTGCTATAATATGTGATAACACAAATTAACTTGTCTCACAGACATTCCACAACATTAAATGTTACTAAAACAGTTAAAAAGCAGGATGCGTCGTTCATTAATAAATGAAAACTTGTAAACACGGGCAAAAATTTCTGTCGTATACAAGGGATAAAACACATCAGTATGTGCGGTTATAGAAAATGAATCCACTTCAGGGTTACTCCACTTCAAGTCACGCGACATCACTCCACCCTGTCATTCATTATTTTCCTATAACCTCATACCCTGTCATGTTTTATTCCTATAATAAAATAAATGCAGTTATTGGTGTAAGACCTAGTTTTATTTTACCCTACTGTATGTGTGTGAATTATAGAGTTATCTGGTCACTTCACAGTGTGTGTTTTGCTTGTTGTTCAGTTTTATAGATCACTTAACAGTCATGTTTGGAGAGGAACTTCCTCCATGGGACACAGACAGAAAATATAAGCCACAAAATCTTCAGGTCAGTCTAGAACTCCAGTTCTACCCATATGTTAATATGTTTAATTCAGTATAGCGTGAATTAGATTTTTCTTTTTACGCTTTTAATTTTTGTGTAACTTATGACACATCCTCGTCTTCATATGTAACTCGTTATTATAGCTGTTTCTTGAAGATCACAGGAAGGGGCACTTGTATGAAGTGGATCTGGAGACATCTCTTCTAGACATCCTACAGCGTCCATGGTAATTTTTCCTATTTAAAGATCTGTTACGACCCCGGTGTAGGGTCGAGGTGGAACATAAAGAGTAGTAACATAACTAATAATCGTAATAATGAAGTTGACACACGTTTCGTTCAAATCTTTGTTCTCTTTGCCAATTTAATGCTGGCAAGAAAGAAATAATCCCAAAACAAACCAATCAGTCAAAAAGCCAATCTCTTCACGGCTGGGCAAGGGCAAAATAATAAAACAAAATGGGAGTTATCTTGACCCGTATCATTTCAAATAACCTAACATCAGAAAAATTACTTGGAAATAAAATACAGAGTCTAAGCTAACTCCCTTGCTGATTCAAAACAGAGAACAAAAGACAGACTCAAAATAAACGGCACCCAACCCCTCCAGCTTTCATGATACCAAGAAAAGAAATATTTGCAATAGGTTGCAATATATACAAATGAGGTGTACACTCAGCCACATATAAGGCAAACCGTGGAATGGGACAACACAATAGCCTACCTAAACACCACTTCAATTACTCGCTTCTTTCACTCGTACACAGTGTAAACAATCAGCGAGTTCACTCAAGCACCAAGAAAACATTCGTTACTCAATCGTCCCCACACGATCACAGACACACCACACATCCGCATTCCTTTCCTGACATGACATCCTTCTTTCTTTTAAACAAGTTGAATAATTTGTTAAAAAGTAATATAGCATGTGCTATTCTGACAGATTCCTTTTATTCTTTGTTTAGGTGCTTTATAAAGGAAGGAACTCCAAGCTTCATCATATTGGTAAAAGGGTCGCCATTTTGTAAACAGTTTTTATCGGGAAAGAAAGTCCATAGAAAGAAATGAAATATGGTTAAAGGACTCTGAATGTATTGGCCATTGATGAAGCACCTGTTGTATTGTGGTTTTTCTTCATGTCCTGAATAAGTGACTGCTGATTGGTATGATGACATTTGTCAAAGGTCAAATTCATGTTAATAATCAGTATTCCCTAATTCACTCAAAGTACTGTTTTAATGCACGTACAAGAGAACCACACAGAAGCTTAAAGGTGAAAAAACAAAAACATGATTCTTAAGACAAAGCTTTTAATGGAGCCCCATGTAATGAAAACACTGCCTCCTTGGATCAAGTAAAGAACTACATCCTAGAAACGGGTTAAATAAATAAACTCTTTTCCAAAAACAGTAAGCTTTTGCTCCACATTTTTCTCTGCTCAATTCTTAAACTAATATTATAAGGATGCAGTCAAGCAGTATGTTCTTAAAAAGAGTAATATAAAGATGGTGTGCATTATATACACAAATTATAATCAATTTAAACAATAGAGCATGAGAGGGACTGTGTTATCATGAATTGTTGCTGCATTTGAAGACTTTACATAGTAATGGGGGGGAATGATGCAAAAAAACTACAAATATTTTTCAAATGTTGATTTTTTTTTTTTCCTTCTGCCATAAAGTAGTTCCACCAGTGGTGCTTGTTGCTAGGCAACAGAATATTTAATTAGGGAAATAAATAGATTTTGTCAAGTCTGTAAACTAGCAGTGTTTCAATAAGATTCACTAACTAGCTCTTCAGCATTAAAGATAATATACGTATCATGTTTAGTAAACATGTATTTATTATTCCAATCTCTGGAAGTTGTAACTGTCGCTTGAAGTAAAAAAAGAAAAAAGAAAACTCAACTACTCAATGGGCACTGTTACTGCTTAAGTTACTGTTTTAATAATAAAAGTAATGTCACACTTCTTCCAACTCTGACCATATAAAATAAAGGATCTAAGTCATATGTTTGAATCTCTTCTATTTTGAATTAATAATGATTTAAAACAGCTCGGAGTAATGTGACCATGGTGAGCTGAATGATACATATCCAGTGAACAATCTGTGCCGTCAGAACACGTCACAACTGATTGGATTTCATGGTTGGTACTAACTGTCATATAATATTCAGTATATAATTATTTGATAAACAGGGCCTCCAGAAAGTATTCACCAACATCAGATTTAAGTATATTAGAATGGGATTATGACTCTCTTGAGAACTGAAATAAAATAAATAATTTCACATTGTAATATACTTGGCATTGATGTTGCAATACAAGTGGGGGGGGACAACTAATCGCTTTGGGGTGAATAAATTCTGGAGGCACTGTATATGTCTGTATCACATAATTTGTTCTGAACACAATGGCTGTCTGGAAGCAATTTTTAAAAGTTTGTTCTGGAAATGACTATAGTAGTAGCTAGTTCAGTTCAGGAACAGGAAGCATTTGTTCAGAAATACGTGAGAATTCATCATGTGAGAGAGAAGCTGATGTGTATCACTGATGAGGTGCGTGAAAGACCAGAGACACGCACTCCCGGAAGGTACACAGACTGACATTCTCAGAGCCTTTCCTGTAAATATGCAGGCAGCATATCATAGCAGAAATTCAGTGACACAATTAAAGATAATGAAACACATTGCAATAAAGTAGTGACCCACAATTTGCTTTCAAAATGAAGTTGGCCTGCTATTTCATAAAGAATTAAACATGAAATAATCAACTTAGGTGTGTTAAGAGGAACTCTGCTTCTGGTCTGACCACATCACATTAGCTCCTTGTGGATTATTTTCTTGTAACTCGTAACCACCTGAACAAAGTTTTTGTTCTTCTAATATCACAACCTTTTAATGTATTAATGTATGACATGTCATGCTTTTAATCACTTTATATTTGTATACAGTTATGTTTAATGTTGTTGACTGTCTACAAGATAAGTTAGCTACTTACATTATAGCAGCTATAAACAGTCATTCCATCACCAGCCTCTCCTTTTATCTCACTTGAAGTTAATAAGAGAAAAAAACTATTATTATTCTTCTTAAAATCCTATTAGCAGGAAACCAGACAGCCATCAATCCTGAAGAATGTCCTCTGGTGGTACGGAGCACTGACACCAGAGATTTCTTTCACAGATGTTAAATAAATGTCTCCTTACAGAACATGTCAACACTTCTGTTTTTGTTTTGTTTTTCTTCAGTTTTTTTTTATTGTTCAGTAAAAATAATCTGGTTATTAATAGACATGTAAATTGTCTACATTTACATACAAATTACTTACTGTGAACAAGTTGTGACTATAGAAACAGTAACATATGTAAATCAGCATATTAATATAAACCTACTTACCGACTGTACTGGACGAATTTAACTTATGATTCAAATCTGTAATTAGTTATTTAAAGTGCCCTGTAATTGTTTGTTTCAAGTGATGCAGTTTTTCACAGCTTGTTGAACCTCTGCCCATCTTTACTTCTGAAAGACTTTGGCTCTCTAAGATACTCTTTTTATACTTACCTGTTGCTAGTTAACCTCCAATTGTTTCTTTTTAGTAACACTTACTTTACCAGTCTTTTGTTGCCCCTGGCCCAACTTTTTTGAGATGTGTTGTGGCCATGAAGACCAAAATTACCTTCTTTACCTTATAACCCTCCTGGCTGGCTTGCCAAAAAAAATTTCTTAAAAGGGTACATTTCCTCAGTTTACACATTTGACGTGTTTTCTATGTTCTATTGTGAATAACATAGGGGTTTATGAGATTTGCAAATCATCGAATTCTGTTTTTATTTACATTTATTTATATTTTACACAGCGTCCCAACTTTTTTGGAATTGGGGTTGTATTATTAAGCTACATTTACCTGAATTAAAGGTAAGATTAATGCTAGCAGTCAGGCCTTTTATTTGTTTCTTTATATTTATTATTACAACTGGCCTGTAGCCTGTGACCCCAGGAATTTTCCTCAATCTAGCCTTTGTGAGAAAAAGAAAGAAAACCCTTGCTTTGAAGTAAATGTTCTTGAATAGGAAGGTGGACCAATTTACAAATGAGAAATAATCCACAGTTTGGAGTTAAAAGTGTATTTTCAGAATGACACCGTTTCATTGTTTTTGCAATAACAGGCATGTTTTTTTTTTTGTCTATAATGTTAAAAATGTAAAACTCTCCTTATTCAGACAATAGTATAGTAATCATTGTATTGAAAATGACTGAGCAGTCCAGGATACCTCCGGAAAATCCCCTTTACCCCCCCCCCCCTTTTTTTTTTTTACTACATGAGGGATAATTCAATCCCAGGCAGTCCAATGCTCACAGGTCCTCCTCATCCTCTTTCTGTTACTCTTACACAGACAGAGATCTGCCCAGAGGTAGTTTATCTTGAGGCTGTATGCTCTGCAGCAGTCTCCTCACCATTCCCAACTTCCCCTTCTTCACAAGCTCCCTTGACAGCTCTGCCACTTCATCAGTGTATGTCCTGCACAACAGCCTGAGCTCTACCCGGACAATGTCCGTGCCATGTCTCTCCTCAGCCTGCTTTACACATTCCTCCAACTGGGATAAAATGTGACTGATGTTCCCTGTGCTCTTGGCGAAACTGGTCAACAGAGCCTCCAGCAGGAAGTGCAGCGCCTGCTGCTCAGAGCTTCTAGGTCGCTCCAGCTCCAGTGATTGTCTGAAGCAGTCGATGGCATTCTCCTCTTCTCCTTTAAGCAGCAAGCACCGGCCACGCAGGAGCTGTAGTTCTGGCAGAGTGGAACCCATTGGGCACTTCAAGGCCTGTGAAAGGCTGACCAAAGCCTGATTCACCGACATCTCATCCACCATTATACTCTCCTTCACAGCATCCACACCCATGTAGTAGTAGACCTGTCAGAAGAAAGATGTGATAATATATTAAAGGTTCATAATACTTTATCATGCTGGATATGAACAGATTTATTCATCATACAGGAGCAGGAGTCTTTACAAAAGAAATGTGGTATTCATGAAAATCCAGTCAGTCCGGAAAAACGCAGCTTTACATAAATGCATATAAATATGGATATAGAGTTCGATCCCTAAAGAGCAAGTCAGAGGCGACCGTGGCGAGATGACATGAGGAAAAAAACCCTGAGAGGAACCAGAATCAAAAAGGAAACCCATCCCCTACTGGGCGACTTCCAATAATGCAGTTATGAGTCATTACTCGTGCATGATCAGGTATGATGACTGGTATTAACATGTCGTGCACTTTTATGTTGAACATGTTCGTGGTATTTCTTTCTGTAGTAATGCAGCAACGTAAGCCAGCATTTAACTATGTTTGGTGTCTTGACTCACCTGTCCCATCTCTAGGTGAGTCCTGAGACATGGCTGAACACTCAGCACCCGCTCAAGGTCAGCTCGGGCCTCTCTCAGGTCCTGACGGTCAGGAATCCCACTCAGTCCCAGCTTTGCCTGCTCCAAGGCCTTAACATAGTTTGTGATTTTAAGCTGGAGAGAGAATGGGGGGAAAGCTGTTTTACCGGGTAAGATTTCTTAGACAGAATACTTAGAAAATAAAGAAAACTGAGGAGTAGAAGACTGGGTCGGTTTATAATGAAAGGGTAATTGATATTACCTCTTATATTTTCTTAAATCTACACTGCAATCTGTAAGCAATTGGACAAGAATGTAACAGTGTTTTTTCTTTAAATTATGTATCAAAGTGCTGACTTTGACATGGCTAATGTACAATATATACTGTTTCACTTGCATATCAAGGGCCTCCAGATACAAATACCACATATATAATCAACTTTAGACCTTTACATAGCTCTCTCATGATTAAACTGTTGATGCAACAACACAATGATGGATTATGTATAAAGAAGTTAAATTCATGCTCAATTGGTTTAAGGTCTGGTGATTGACTTGGCTAGTCTAAACCCTTCCGCTATTTTCCCCTGATGTAGTCCTTTGTTAAGTTGGCTGTGTGTTTTGGATCATTGTCTTGCTGCTTGATGAAGTCCCTCCCAATTAGATTGGATGCATTTCTCTGTAAATTGGCAGGGTGAATGTTTCTGTAAATTTCTGAATTCATTCTGCTGCTACCATCATGAGTTACAACGTCAATAAAGATTAGTGAGCCTGTTCCAGAAGCAGCCATGCAACTCCAAGCCATGGCACAACCTCCACAGTGCTTGACTGATGAGCTTGTATGTTTTGAATCTTGAGCAGATACGTTCTTTATCCACACTTTAGCCTTTCCATCACTTTGGTAGAGGTTAATCCTGGTTCCAGATGTTTTGTGGCTAATCTCTGTATTTCTTTGCAAATTCCAATCTGGCTTTCTGATTCTTACTGCTGATGAGTTGTTTGCATCTTGTGGTATGGCCTCTATATTTCTGCTAAGCCTTCTTCAAATGGTGGATTGTGATACCTCCTGTGGAAGTCATTGACATCACACTGACTGATTTTCATCTTGGGAGGGAGGGTTGTTCCTTCACAGCTCTCACAATGCTGTGTTTTGCTTGCATTCTCTCATTTGTAAGTCGCTTTGGATAAAAGCGTCTGCTAAATGAATAAATGTAATGCAATGCTTGTAATCAACTGCTGCTGTTTTCCCTGGCTGACCAGTTTGATGTGTGGTTGTTAGTACACCAGTGGTTTCTTTCAATTTTTTTTTTTTTTTTTTTTTTTAGGACATTTCAAATTGTTAGATTGGCAGTGCTTGTGCAATAGTTTAAAAATTGCTTGCTTTTCTCCCATAGACAGCTCTCTGGTCTTCATTTTGGTTTATCCTTTTTAACAACAAATTCAGTCATCACAGGTGAAACCAAGGGCTCAAATCAAGAGTAGACAATCAGAGCTATTAATTATTTAAACAATCAATCTAACAGGGAACACCTGGGCAACAAGAAACACCCTTCAATAAATGTTCAGATTTTTTTTAATCACTTGAAAAATGGGTGGGTTCATGCAAAGTTTTTTTTTGTTTTGTTTTGTTTTGTTTTGTTTTGTTTTGTTTTTAAACCCTATCTAGATGTACATATCAGGAAATAAAAGCTGAGATCTATTGTCTCATTCATCTTTATCATATTCATCAGAAACTGGTCTTGCCATTCCAATGCATTTGTACATACCTTAGCTCGAGTGCAGTATGCTTTCCAGTTTAGCTCTGCATCAGGCAGCACATTCAGGGCCATGTTACAGACGCCCATTGACATCTCATATTTACCTGACCAAAAAAACACATTGGCTAGCTGATTCAATGTGAATGCATCATCTGTGGCCAGTTTGATTCCCTGTAAACACACCCAAAGAAGATCATTTCATACTGCATATTATTTCAGTAATGCATGACAACTAATTAAGTAACATACCAGCCATTTCCTTTAGCATATCAACTGAATTGTGTTTGTAGGAGGTGTAAGGCTGACAGTATTGATGTAGGCCTGAGGAAAACTAGATTAGGTGAATTGTTAGAGATAGACAGCAGTAAGGGTTAGAACTATTAATGAAATAGCCCATTAAAAAACATTTTTAATCTCTATCTACTGCTTCTGTAGAATGTGATTATCACATGTGGACATGTTTCCCTTTTCTGGGGGAAAAATAAAAACTTGTATTCCATCCGTAAGTGCTTATGTAAGATTTCTCTGGTATGTTTTGAGATTTTTTTTTTTATTATTATTATTTGAATTTTTTCATTGTTGAGTCAAATTTGTTTGTTAAAAAAAAAAAAGCTCTAAAGAATTTACAGTTATGTAAATTGAAGTTTTTTGCATAAAAAAAACCCTTAACTGGAATTACTTTTTATTATATTGCTCCATTGTTTAAAAGTACAACTTTAACAAGACATTCTCTCATGTCTCATCCTAAGACCTTTGTTTTAGTGTGTGTGTATTCTGAATGTGTATCAGTCGCATACTTTAAACTGCCCCAACAATTCTCAGTAAGTGAGTTTTGAGTTAACAATGAACGCTGAAATTATGTCAGGGTAATCACACATTTACTACCTTTACAGTAGAGATAGAATTAGGCAGAAAAAAAGAATGGAGAATTCCTTTTAATGCAGAACACATTACAGTAGTGCTTTATATAATGTGGAATTAAAATAAATGTCTGTGCTAAGAAACTCAGAAGATAGAAGTAGCAAGAGGGTTGTAATGTAGGAATGTGGAGTAAACTTACAGTACAACCCATTAAAGTTAGGATACAATCTATACATCTACAGAGCTACAGTCTGCATAGCTTCTGATATGTCTGGATTAACATACAGTACCGATCCATAGCACGACAGCGGCTCAGATCCAGACAGGCCACAGTCATGAACTGACATTGGGATAGTGGAGAACTCGTCCTTCCTCTCAAGCATGAGACCAATGTAACACCAGGCAAGTGCTAAGAACAGAGGCAGTTGAGTCAGCTTAAAGACTAGGTATGGAGACGTGGCAGTCATGACATTAGAAACTAGACAGGCCGGTCTGTGACACATGGCTCTTATTTAACATCCCACATTAAAGTCATTGACTTTTAAAAGGCATTTAAGTAATAAAAACATAAGCTATCAAGGCATGCAGAAGCTGCAGCAAAGCCAAGTAAAAAGCTAAAAGTAAACGACCAAAGGAAAAGATAAAACTTTTGTTGGTGATCACGCTAATAAGACAAATGTTTACCTTTGATGTGTGTCGTGTCTGATTTTAGAGTCTCTACTAGCAGTGTCAGACCTTTGTTGAAGTGCGCAAGCCTAGTATACTCTAAATCCTTGGAATCATTGACAATACCATACAATCTATAAAGGCAAGAGGATTTCAAAAGAATGTATTGTATGTCTGGAGGAATGTATTACTCGTCTATGATTAAAGCAGCCAATATTTGGCTGAGGTATATTTAAACAGTCACATTAAAAGTGGAGAATTTCATACTTTATGTGAATTGTTGCCATTTTGAAATACCAGCTCCACTTCTCTTCTTGAGGTACCTGTAAAAATCAACAGAGTGATAACGTGTGAAATTCTGTCCAAATTATATTTTAATAAATATTATACATAAATAAATAAATAAATAAATAAATAAATAAAGGCTTTTCCTGGAAAGCCAAAGTCTTACCAGTTCACCTCCATAATGAAGAGCTCGATTATACAAGGTGAGTGCGGTGGTCAGTCTTTCCTGCAGGTGTTCTTCTCGATCCAGCTCCACATCATGAGGCTGGGCAAAAGCCTGCTCTATCAGGCATCGTGCTGCCCTGAGTCTGCTATCTGTTGGGCTCTCATTGGCCTCCAGGTCCATGAGAATTTTCACGCGTTCTAGACACTCGCTCTCCTCACCGTCCCTCCCGAGCTGCTCGTACACATGGGCTAGGTTGGCCCAAGCATTGAGGTTTCCTGGATCCTCCTGGCAGATGCTATGGAAAACCTCCTCAGCTTCATCTAGCTCTTCAAGATGGTAGGCTAGCAAGCCTAGCATGTTTCGTATAGCATACTGCAACCTACCCGTCTCAGCCTCGAGCTCAGCCCGTAGGTTCTCGCGTTTTATCTGCGTGTCACGGAGGCGCAGGGTGGCTGGCCCACTTGGCTCGATGTTTAGATTCAGCGGCATGTGAAAGTGTCCAGGGATGAAGGCCAAGCCTTCAATCAGAGACTCAAGGTCCTCGTCTGTGCTCTCCTCCATGGTTGTCTCTTCACCATCCAACACACTAATACTGATAGTGCCCGACACTAGAAATGCTGTTATGTTGTAACCAGGACAGGAAATACAGGTTTACCAGGGAGGGGAAGAGTGAAGAATGATGTGGTTTGACAAGTGCTTTTCTCTTTCAGTATTGGTTCCCTGCACTCCCGGGTCAATACATTTGGCGTCAGAATGGAGGAATTGAGTAGGCAGGTATGTGAGCAATAATGCATGTCAGATCACACACCTGCTTTGTCATCAATAATGTATTGTTTCTAAACAGACCCAAGGAAAGTTCTCATTTTCCAAAACAGAACTTTTCTTTTATGTCTACTGACTCCGTAAACTTTTTAGATTGAGAAAAAAAAAAAACACTTCAGAGAGAGCGGCTTGCTTACAGTAAGCTTCTGTTTTGGAGCTGTTTGATATGTCATGGAATGCGACGGAGGACATGCTGAAGTAATAAAACACTCGAGGCCTTGTGTTATCATGAATAACACCAGATCTGTGATTTCATCGCAGACACAAGCTGTATATCTTCTCAGCTGCGATGCTGTTCATGAAAACACAACCTTGAGTGTTCTACTGCTTTCGTACAATTGTTTGTTAGCTATGGAGAAAAGTAAAGCAAATATGTTTCAAATGTTTATTTTTAATATCGGCCATTTCTTCTGCAACAAGTGGCTTGTTGCTATGCAGCAAGGTAGGCCTATTGTGGAAGGGCTCTCAAGCATGACCAAAACACTTGTTAAACAGTCAGATGGTTGACACGAGGCCCAGCCAAACACTTCTGATCTGGAAGGCAGTTTACCAAACACTTTTTTTCTTCCACTTGTCCTGAGGTCATGGCTTAAACCATTAAATTGTATTATGCTCTGCATATTTTCCTGGTTATTTGTACTTGTAAGAAAACCTAAAACTGTCTATTGCACCTTCAACCAATGGAAAAATATGTATATATCCCAAACATTAAATCATTCAAATGGTTCAGTCAGTTTTGGCAAAATGGTAAGCCATGCATCTTTATAATGTGAACATTTTTCCTGTAAACATTATATGTATCATGTGTTTTTAAATTTTATTAATGGCCAAAAAGACAATAGTGGAATTCAGAATATATCTAGAATTCACATTGTACTGTATATCAACTACAGTCATTTCAATGACTTTCAAAAAGTCTACTAAAAAAAGTCTACCACAATAATTTTTGCATTTCCTTCACTGACCACTAGATGTCAACTGAATTCTGGTGCTGGAATAAGTAGCAAGCACCCTGAAATGACATGGCCATTTAAAAACACATGTAGAAAAATGCCTTCAGCAAGATCATTTATTAGGCGGTTTCCACAGTCCATAAAATTCAAATACAGCAGCATTTTCATAAAGAATTATTAGCTCCATAATGCAGCAACAATGCAAATACAACCCGAGCTGGTCATAAAGCTCTGTCTTCATGTTGGAGTAACTGAATCCTAGCTGATCCCCATCTGTTTACTTAAGCATGAAAAGTCTTTAATGTCTGCAATGAGAGATGACCTTTTTCCCCTGCTGTTCAGTTTTCCTTCATGATGACTTTTCCATGGTGTTACCTGCAAACTTTTAATGATATTATCTTTCTAAATTCTTTTAGTCTGCAAGCACTTCAGTCTGCTCACCATGTGCTCCACTTCCATATCTGACAGACCCATTACTCAAGTGAATATGAGTTTATGAGTATATTATTAATAATTCCTAGAAAGAGATTCATTTAGAAGCTGCACGGATTAATTGAGTTTCGAGAAAAATGCCGTTTAAAACTCTGCTTATTATTCTACCTGTATAGACTGTAAATAATATAATATTTAACCAATGGGTCCTGAACTAATCCAAAACTAAGCCAAAACACATCAAAATGTATCTACATACTTAATACCAAAACAATCCAATTGTAAAATATCAAAATAAATAAATCAATCAATAAAATACAGTATTTTTACCTGTTTAGTTGGCAGTATAAAGGGCATTGTTAACCATGAGTCCACCAACACACTATTACCTCTTTGTTCTCTCCCTGATCAGTCTAGGTCTTTGGAAATTCTGTACTGTTCATGAACTATTTACCAAAGGTCCTAGACCTAGAACAGTTCCAGTGTGAGTGTCAGCCTTAACAACACCAGAATGAGCATATTTTGCAAAATACTTCAGCAAAGAACACAAACAGTATATCAGACAAGTTAAATACAGATTTACTGTAAAACATCAATCCATTCATTTTTCATACTGCTTATCCTCCACAGGAGCTTGGAGCCCCCACCTTACCACAATCAAATTAAATTGAAAAAAAAAATTATTTATTCTTTTTTTAAAGACATATTAAATGTCGCATATACTGCCCATCCCTGCATTCATGGCAGTATTATTAACAGCCAAATGTCCAAATCTCTCATCTGGTGTTGCAGGAAAGAATGCTGTGTGTCAGGTTTTGGGACTAGGCTATATTGCATCAGGCCCTGGAAGCATGTCCTTGGAGTGAAAATGAGGTAGAAAAAAATATGAGACTAACTTACTGAATGTGGCAGGTAAGGCTGCTCTGGAAGAAAAAAAACCTTCAGAAAGGAAATCACATTTTTATGAGCTGCCAGCTGTGTTTGGGAGCAGATATTTTGTGCAATAATTCATAGGAATTTTAGTGCTGGAATTTAACTTGTACGTGTCTCACTTTAGCAGAGTTATAGCAATTATAGAGCCTAACTGTATGTCCAGCACAGCTGTTGACATCCCTGCTCAAACAAAGCTGATCCAACATGTTTAGGTCAGCAGGTTTAATAGTTGCTGAATCAGATGAATTACAGAACTGTGCTGGACTCATAGCCATTCATGTTCTATGTACAACGGTAACACAAAGCTGATATTATAATAACAGGGGTAGATAAATCAGTAGCCTGGGCTGTTAGTTTTTAATTTGTAGTTTCCCACCAGATGAATAGGAATGCCTTTATTGTCACTGTACAAGTGCAAGTAGGTGTGAAGTTTTCCATCAAGCTGATGCATACATTAAATTAAAAGATTTTAGAAGTTCAACACAACGAATGCTTCAAGTGGTTTCCCCAAATTCAATTGAAAATGCAACTTATAAGGATTTCTCCAGTTTCAAAATTATTCAACCCCCTGAATAGAATCCCTCACAACAGCACAAATATGAAAAACAGGTGCTGTCTCAAGCATACCTGATACAACTAATCAAGGGCTTCACTAGTTTCACCAGGTGTGCTTGAGCTGAATGCATGTGCGATTGTGCCGGGTGATGGGTCGGCACCCCGTCCAGGGTGTCCCACACCTTGTGCCCCATGACCCTGTGTAGGATAAGTGGTACAGAAAATGGAAGGATGGATGGATGGATGACTTACTGTGTGATTAAAGTGTTCAATCCAACTGATCCATTTCATATTAACTGGATCACTTGGACTACTTTGCTATTTTATTTAGTTATCATTAGTTATGTAAAAATGATTAGAAATATTAGTCTTAATAATAATAACAACAACAACAACAACAACAAATAATATTCTTATTATTTGCTACAACATTAAAATACATTCAAATCAAAGTTACATAGTGATATACATATAAATGAAACTTTAATTAATTAATTTAAAAAAATTTTTTGCTACTACCGTTGCTTTTTTAGAATTTGGAAGAGGGTGTGGGATTAGATGGAAACTCGGTAGTGTGTCATTACGGCATTACGGTAGTGTGTGTGGGTGGGTGCGTGTGTGTGTGTGAGAGAGAGAGAGAGCGCGAGAGCGTGCGCGAGCTCTATATTGATGCTTTGGCAATGTTGTATGTAAACAATCATGCCAATAAAGTACTTTGAATTGAGAGAGAGAGAGAGAGCGCGAGCTCTATATTGATGCTTTGGCAATGTTGTATGTAAACAATCATGCCAATAAAGTACTTTGAATTGAGAGAGAGAGAGAGCGCGCGAGCTCTATATTGATGCTTTGGCAATGTTGTATGTAAACAATCATGCCAATAAAGTACTTTGAATTGAATTGAGAGAGAGGGAGAGAGAGAGAGAGAGAGAGAGAGAGAGAGAGAAGGGTGGTGTTATACTACAGTATATACGGCGGCTAACTCGCAGTGCTGTGTGTGTGTGTGCGCGCGCGTGTGCGCGTGCGTGTTTGATTTAGCACTGGCTGTCATGCAGGTGGAATTTGCGTCTCGCGATGGAGGCCAAACTGACCCACTGAGTTCATCAGATTCGGAGGATTAGTGATTTCACATCAGATTCCAGACAGAAAAAAAGTCTCCACTCGCTATTAATCCGATCTAATAGAGCTGTCATAGTGACATATGATGCGAAACTGGAAAGGGTCTTGCTGCCGCACACCTGAGGATGGACATTATTTGGAAAAATAAACAACAGTATTTATTTATTTTTTAATTTTTAAAGAAGCTCAGACCTTTTTTTTTCCACTGCGCTGCGTCATTCCTACCTTTTTCCCTCCCTGTGAACAGCGCAATGCCAGTCATGTTTATAGCATGATTCCCGAGTCTCATTCATGGATTCTGTAGCTGTATGAGGCAGAAACCGAATGGCCAGTGCGAATGGTACAGGAGCTGGAGCTGTGACTGCAGTTTCATTCAATCCGGTCTAAAAGCAGCCTGCCACAACCAGCTCGACTCCACAGCACGAATTTAGAAATCGCAGTGAAAGTAGTTATTTCTTCTTGTTGTTATTGTTGTTGAAGACCACATCATGGAAGAAGTTAGTGGCAGTGAATGTGTGCCCGACCTCAAAGAGTTGGAGGTAAAGTTGGGGAGGAAGACGCCGGAAGGTTTGCTCAGGTGGATGCGGCAGGACGCAGCGCAACGCGGCGAGCAGAGCAAAGTGATCCGGCAGGAGAGCGCAGACAGCGGGGAGCAGACACTGGATGAGAAGATCAGGAAGCTCAAAGTCGAGATGGTAAGACTACTATCTGCTAGTGATTAGGGTAGTATGTGTCTACAGGGTGAGTCAACCAGCGTGTAACAGCCCATCTTCTTTGCGTCCTCATGCGTAAAGATGTGTTCATAATACTGTATAATGTTCAATGAAGTGTCTGGGTACAACAAAAAACCTGCATACTTGCTATCAAAAAGTTGTTTGTTTGTTTGTTTTACATTAAACTGTATGTGCTTTCTCATGAAATAGGACACATTTACATTTGGTTCATTCGCTTTGCAGGTTTTACTGCAGATTATAAAAAGTGTTGAAATATCAGTTCACACCAGTTTACAGAAAACAACACAAATAAGTGAATTCGCTCTATTTGACATTACGTCCATGACTTATTTCATTCTTACCTGCAGGCAAGAACATACCCAGACATGAGAGATGATTTACTGTCCTAGGCAAAATAAATAAATAAATAAAATAAATAAATAAAAAAGGGGGCCAAGCCCAGAAAGAGCCCAAGCGTAAATATTAAGCTTTTTATGTTTTTAAGAACAAATCATTGGACTGAAATTTAGTAAGAATGAAACGAATGCAGTCCTGATACCTCCTGAGCCACCGTTTGCTCATTTACTTTTGCTGCAGTGAAGTGTTTGGGGGGGACAAAGCTAGAAACAGGGAAATTATGCAGTCTTATATAGACTTATAGTCTTATATAGTCTTCTTTTACACAAAGGTAAACTCGTGATAATTATTCAAATGTTTGATGTAAAATTCAAACGAACACATGGCCAGATGTACAAAATTAAAATAAAGTAAAAAATACAATACATTTTTAAAAAAGAAGCTGTTTAACCAAGTTTACCCAAAAGGCTTAAACATTACAAGAAATAAAAGGAAAACGCTATCCCATACACATTTACTTTACCTATGTGTTTAATTCTTGCTAATTTCCTCACCAATTATGTGTTGTTAAGACAACATTTAAAACGTAATATTTTGCCATTTAAGGCAAAACTTTTGCCCAGGAGTGTAGATTGATCGTTTCGAATATTATTTTTTTGTCTCCGCTACCAGTGCGACCCATTAACAATTGATCGATTGCTAGTCAGCACCCAGAACGCAAGGGTTAAATGTTCACTGTGTTGTTATTCAGATCTTGTCACCAACCCTATATCTATTCATCAGTGGAACAAGACCATTGTAAAACCACCGCTGGTTGGATATGTGGATGGCCGACCAATCTAATCATATGTGTGTAGCAAATGGTACAAGTCCAAACACCAAAACAGACATGGGGGTCCAAGTGGAACCACAGGCAACAATAACCTATCAGGGGGCCCAAAATTTCTGCTAGCATCCTTGGTTTGGAGCGGACTAGCATTACCAACAGGGATTCTACACCTTAGTGAAGTGTTCTTTTTGAATATGCACATTGGAGTACAGCTTCCATTTGCTGTTGAATCAGCACAAGGACTCAAGGTTGCCATGCAACAACAGATCCTTTAGAACTGGTTGTGTTGTGATGTTTCTCTGCAACAGTATGAGTAGTGTGAGACACTTTGATACCCCAAGTACAGTATTACTAGTCAGGAATCACTTATAGTAGTGGCATCTGATTTATTTTTTTTTACAGCTCTGCTCTGGTACATATGATTCTCACTCATACTCAATGGAACATATGGCTTTGCACTCCAACCTACTGGGTTTAAAAATGAAACAGTAATAAAATGGAGACTATAATAATACATTTCAAGATATGTACATCCATATCAGATATTTTTATACCTCGCCTAACCATTAAAATTAAGGTGGTGTCCTAACAAAGGGTGTTAGTCAACAACATACACACTCACAGCATCTATGAAAAATGCATCAGTGGACTGATTTTACAAACATATCAGATCTGATCTGATGCAGATGCAGCATTTCAGGCCAATCTTTGTTCAATAGCAATACTTATTTTCAGTCCCAGTGAATCCCTCCTTCATATAAAACTCTAACTAACAACTGCTTAGTTGTGGTTGTTTTGGGCCAGATGAATCTCACTGCATTAATAGTTGAAGCGAGAGCTAAGGAAATCTTTAGAGTTGATTTTAGAGTCTGGAGTCTGTTGAAGTCTGGAGTCTGTTGTTCTTGGCTCATAAACATGAAATCCAAAGAGGTGTCAATGGAAGTGAATTAGAATCAATTAGAGAGAGAGTCAAATCATTATCCATCAATTTTCTGTACCGCTTATGCTACATAGGGTCGTGGGAAGCCTGGAGCATATCCCAGGGGACTAGGGATACAACGTGGGGGACACCCTGTATGGGGTGCCAACCCGATGCACGGCACAATCGCACACACCACGGACAATTTAGAAATGCCAAGCAGCCTACAATGTATGTCTTTGGACTGGGGGAGGAAACTGGAGTACACAGAGGAAACCCCCGAAGCACGGGGAGAACAGGCAAACTCTGCACACACAGGGCGTAGGTGGTATTGAACCCCCAACCATGGAGGTTCAAGGCAACGGTGCTAATGACTGGGCGCCCTAGTCAAAACATTATGTGTATGAAAAATGTTGGGTATACTGTTACAAACAAGAACACAATGATTAATTATTAAAATATCTCTTCAGTCCTGAATGAAAACTACTAACTATTATGAACAAGAACACTTCATGTAGGCAAAGATATGACTAACATAAAGAGGAAAAAACACCACCATAATCTTTAAAGGTTTGACCACAATATAACTTAATGCATGGGTTACAGTTTCCTAAAACCTGTGGAAGCAGCCCGTAATGTTCTTGGACAAAGTCTAAGATGAGATGAGATTAGCCTGTACCAGAGTGATGGAAAAAGGAAGGGTGGAGAAATTGAACTGCTCTTTATTCAGAGCACCTCATTTGTGAAACTTTGTGGCATGAACATTTAGGCTGTGACTGCATAAAGGCTTGAGCTTTTTTTTTCTGACATGAAATGTATTTAGCAAAATGGCATGAAACATTTTCATATAAATGAAACATACGAATATCACCAATTAATCATGTAGCTCATTTCTAAAGCAGTTAGATGTTTTCTATTTTCTTGTTAAGTCTAAAAATCACTTAAGGTGAACTAGATGATCCTGATATGTGCATTTTCTTTATGTGGGCTGCTTTCCTCACCATCTTATATATACATATATAACAGCTCAAATTCCACAGACCAGTCCACCCACATTCCCAAAAACCCATAAAAGTACTTATTATTGTTCCATGCCAATGTAACAAAGCTCTAAACATGTTACAAAGCTGTAGATATGACACCTGACCTACATATATTTATGCTTACAATACTACTTTGGAAATAGGAGAGCTGGCGATGTATAATTGCCATATAATCAAACCAGATTCAGAACCTTAAGGGACGTGTTTGTGTAAAATTGGTTTAAATGTGAAATGTACAGCATGGGGAAAAATACCAAGAAGATATAATCTGGACATTTTAAATTTGTGTATACACTCATCCTCTTTGGAAAAAGGAGAGAATGTTTGAAATATAGACTATTATTTTCCATTAACTAGTCAAATGCTCATGATCCAACACATTCTTCTCAAATTCCACAGGCAAGTCACTGAAATAATTCAAAGCCATTGAGAAAATAAGGCCTAGATGTTACCATAAGTCTCTTGATTGAGTGGGAAAGCAGTCAGGAGTCAGTGGAAAACCATTATAAGTACTGCCTCTGTCAGCCTTATTTCCGATTAGTCTGGACATCAGTATTGATTAGGCTGTTTGCGGATCAGGAGAATCCAGCCGCTCTAACCAGCTTGTTGTATTGAACAGCAAGTAATTCTGTGGTTTTAGGTGGGTAGTTCTCAATCCTAATCTTGAGGAACATAGGCTCAACAAATTGTGGTGTTTACCCTGTTTGGTCTTGACTCAGCTCATGAAGAGCTTGATAATTAGCTGACAATTTGTATTTTAACAGTACTCTTCCTCCCCATTGTATTCTCACCTCCTCTGATGCAATTTCTCACCTCCCACTTATTAGCCTCGAGCAGTTAGAAAACATGAAAAAGTGCTGAGCATAGCTGGGAATGGGAACTACAGTTTAATTCACAGGCGAAAAGGTAAGATAAGATCATCTGTAGGCTACTGCATATTCTACATTAAGAAAAAAATAACAAGCAGATATGTACTATATGTAATAAAATACAGATATTTATTATTATTATTAATAGTAATAGTAGTATTAGTATTGCTGTTGTTGTTATTAATAGTAGTAGTATGGGTTAGGGTTAGTATGAAGTGATACATGCATAAAGTTTCACATTAAAACAGGGTCATAAAAAGTTAAAACCAAAGAACTTTCAACACAAAAGAGACAGATGGTTGTTGACCTGACCAAATCAGGGAATTAATACTAAAAAAAAATACATATGCAGTTAAAAAATACCATTAAGCACAATTCAACCAAAAAAGTTTCACGTCTGAAATAGTTGGAAATTTGCCTGGAGTTGAGCACAGGTATTAAGGACTCATGAGCACACGGTACCCGTGCACACTGTATTTAAACTGTATTTAAAAATTAAATTGTATTTAAAACAGTGATTCCATTCAAAGGACCAGTGGTATCATGTGTTGTGATCAAATGAAAGCAAAATGTATCCTTTTGGTCACTTTGGCAGAATGTTTGGTGACAAAAGTGAACTATACACATGGAAAAACAACTAATACCCAGGGTAAGATATGAGAGTGGATCAGTAATGCTTTGGGGCTGTTTTGTAGTTGGTGGTTATGAAGATTGATGGCATCATGAATGTACTAGGATATTTCAGTCCAAAATGTGTTTGCCAAGAGTTTCAGACTAGACCAAAGATGGAGCTTGTAAAAAGAAAGCCAAGCCAAGCACACTTGGTCAACATAGAAATCCAACATTTTTGCAACAACAATCTCAGCCTTCAAATTTGAATTGAAATGGGAAGTTGACCTGTGAAAACCAAAGAATATAAAGCATCTTAAAATATTATGCATGGAGGAGTGGACCAAGAGCCATCTACGTGTTGTTAATCTCTTGTCATTTGTTTTTAGACAATTTACAATGCCTGGGATGCCATATGGAAATATTTTCTCTTCTGAACAGAGCATCTATTGATGGCTGAATGTGAGAGTTTTGATAAATACCTAAACTGCTGGTAGGGGCACAATGGCTTAGTGGTTAGCATGTTTGCGTTGCAGTGCTGGGGTTGGGGGTTCGAATCTCGCCAGCGGCCTGTGTGATTGGAGCTTGTGTGATCTCCCTGTGCTTCGGGGTTCCCTCTGGGTACTCCGGTTTCCTCTCTCAGTCCAAAAACATGTGCTGTAGGTTGATTGGCATTTCAAAAGTGTGTGTAATTGTGCCCTGCGATGGTTTGGTATGGAAAATGGATGGACTGACCACACTGATAAGGACTATGTAGAAAACCAGTACCTTTTTTGGACAGTGTATTTACAGACTCAATGTCAAGAGCAGCTTATATTTGATCAGTCCTCCTCCTCTCAAAGGGGTGCTAGATCGCAATTGATGTTAGATTATCTTCATAACCTATTAGTCCTAAGCAGTGGTGAGCTAGCTGTCAGTGACTCAGACCTCACGCAGTGTGGTTATGACACCCGGCTCTGCTGCAGTGTGTGACCGCAGTGTGTTCACCTCCCGTCCCTACCCAGATAGGCAGACAAACAGAGAGGCATGGCCAAAGTTTAGGATAGAAGTAGCCTAGTGAAGCTGCATGTAAACAAATTTGATCCTACTACATATGAAGAATGTGATGTTAGAGTGTCTGCTTTTACTCAGAACAAGTAGAGGTAGTGAGGTTGTAATGTTTACATTTCATTGTTTAACAAAGGACATAAAACCTACAACTCCGCTGGATAAATGAGTTACCACAAGGACATTGTTTTGAACACCTGTGCCCCGGGTGACGCATAAACTCATTTTCTTTGCTCATTCCCACTCTCCCTGTCCTTTTCTCTCTGTATCTCTGCTGCACAGATGGAAAACACAGGGGATGGTGTGCTGACAGATGGAAGCAATGACTCTAGCTAGATAGGGGCAATGAGAAGTGCTAAGTAATTGCATGGAGGACAGAGAAGCACTGAAGGACAGTATGAGCAATGTGGAACAGTTTCAGTGAAAGAAGTCCTGTCTTTCATAATTAAATGTGTCATTATGTCTGTGTGCAGCAGTAGACGTTGAGAAAAACAGTGTATGCGGAGTATGCAGGGTTTGATGTCTAGTCATGCAGTCTATGATGACTGCAGTTTGACATTGGGCTGCCTGTGACGTCAACACAGACTGAGGCTGTGTTTGCAAATAGTATGCAATATTTGGACAAAATGGCATTTGATTTTTTTTTTTTTTTACCTCGACCTGCTTCCTGACATACAGTGGTGCTTGAAAGTTTATGAACCCTTTAGAATTTTCTATATTTCTGCATAAATATGACCTAAAACAGTAAACAATGAGAACCCAATTTAAAAAATGAGACAAAAATATTACACTTGGTCATTTTTTATTGAGGAAATTGATCCAATATTACATATCTGTGAGTGACAAAAGTAGGTGAACCTTTGCTTCTAGTATCTGGTGTGACCCCCTTGTGGAGCAATAACTGCAATTAAATGTTTCCTGTGACTGTTGATCAGTCCTGCACATGGGCTTGGAGGAATTTTAGCCCATTCCTCAGTACAGAACAGCTTCAACTGCAGGATGTTTGTGGGTTTCATCCCATGAACTGCCTGCTTCAGGTCCTTCCACAATATTTCTTTTGGATTAAGGTCAGGACTTTGAATTGGCCATTCCAAAATATTAACTTTATTCTTCTTTAACCAGGGGCGTAACCTGGTCTGGGCATTCAGGGTCGTAGCCCCAAAGATTTTTTCTTTAGCCCCGGATAATTCTCCACTTGGAGCGGTTTGTCACTATGTTAGAAATGAAAGACAGCCTGTAATTTTATATCTTCAGTGAACGGAGGCGAGACCAATCAGACATGGTTTACAGGAAAATACGTGGAAACACTCTCAATTCTGACAGCTCTCAATTCCACCAAATGCTAGCACATAGTCAGTGTGAGGAAACATGGATATATGCCAATTTTTTTTAAGTAGTAAATGGATTGAAACACTAACATCCTCTCATGCTGAGTAGGAAAACAAGGTGTGTAAATGTGAATATGTATAGGTTACGTGAATATGATATGAGTACAGCATAAGGAAAGATAACGTACAGTGAGGGAAAGAAGTATTTGATCCCCTGCTGATTTTGTACGTTTGCCCACTGACAAAGAAATGATCGTTCTATAATTTTAATGGTAGGTTTATTTGAACAGTGAGAGACAGAATAACAACAAAAAAAATCCAGAAAAACGCACGTCAAAAATGTTATAAATTGATTTGCATTTTAATGAGGGAAATAAGTATTTGACCCCCTCGCAATCAAAAAGATTTCTGGCTCCCAGGTGTCTTTTATACAGGTAACGAGCTGAGATTAGGAGCACACTCTTAAAGGGAGTGCTCCTAATCTCAGCTTGTTACCTGTATAAAAGACACCTGTCCACAGAAGCAATCAATCAATCAGATTCCAAACTCTCCACCATGGCCAAGAGCAAAGAGCTCTCCAAGGATGTCAGGGACAAGATTGTAGACCTACACAAGTCTGGAATGGGCTACAAGACCATTGCCAAGCAGCTTGGTGAGAAGGTGACAACAGTTGGTGCGATTATTCGCAAATGGAAGAAGCACAAAAGAACTGTCAATCTCCCTCGGCCTGGGGCTTCATGCAAGATCTCACCTCGTGGAGTTGCAATGATCATGAGAACAGTGAGGAATCAGCCCAGAACTACACGGGAGTATCTTGTCAATGATCTCAAGGCAGCTGGGACCATAGTCACCAAGAAAACAATTGGTAACACACTACGCCATGAAAGACTGAAATCCTGCAGCGCCTGCAAGATCCCCCTGCTCAAGAAAGCACATATACATGCCCACTGAAGTTTGCCAATGAACATCTGAATGATTCAGAGGACAACTGGGAGAAAATGTTGTGGTCAGATGAGACCAAAATGGAGCTCTTTGGCATCAACTCAACTCGCCGTGTTTGGAGGAGGAGGAATGCTGCCTATGACCCCAAGAACACCATCCCCACCGTCAAACATGGAGGTGGAAACATTATGCTTTGGGGGTGTTTTTCTGCTAAGTGGACAGGACAACTTCACCGCATCAAAGGGACGATGGACGGGGCCATGTATCGTCAAATTTTGGGTGAGAACCTCCTTCCCTCAGCCAGGGCATTGAAAATGGGTCATGGATGGGTATTCCAGCATGACAGTGACCCAAAACACACGGCCAAGGCAACAAAGGAGTGGCTCGAGAAGAAGCACATTAAGGTCCTGGAGTGGCCTATCCAGTCTCCAGACCTTAATCCCATAGAAAATCTGTGGAGGGAGCCGAAGGTTCGAGTTGCCAAACGTCAGCCTCGAAACCTTAATGACTTGGAGAAGATCTGCAAAGAGGAGTGGGACAAAATCCCTCCTGAGATGTGTGCAAACCTGGTGGCCAACCACAAGAAACGTCTGACCTCTGTGACTGCCAACAAGGGTTTTGCCACCAAGTACTAAGTCATGTTTTGCAGAGGGGGTCAAATACTTATTTCCCTCATTAAAATGAAAATCAATTTATAACATTTTTGACATGCGTTTTTCTGGATTTTTTTGTTGTTATTCTGTCTCTCACTGTTCAAATAAATCTACCATTAAAATTATAGAACGATCATTTCTTTGTCAGTGGGCAAATGGACAAAATCAGCAGGGGATCAAATACTTTTTTCCCTCACTGTACTCTGCATGGCACTGTAGCAGCTAAACCCATACAGTGATAGATTAGTTGTGCCTCCCCTTGGCTAGTGACACCAAACTGGCCTTGTCTCATGTTCGATAGCCAAAAATTTTGACATTTTATTGGTCTGGTAGTCCTGCAAACAGTGATAACCCCCGAGGCAAGTTTTATGATAAATCCAACTTTTTGTCCAATTTTCACATTTTTAAACAATTAGCCCTGACAATTAAGGAAAAATGCAGACAAACAGTATATTTGGAAGTACGATTTAAAAGGGTTTTTTGATGGAGAAAAATCTGGGCTCTGCCCTGGATGATTTACAGTCCAGCTAACACCCTTGTGTTTAACCATTCTTTAGTAGAATGACTTGTGTGCTTAGGGTTGTTGACTTGACCTACTGCATGACCTACTTTCTCTTGAGATTCAGTTCATAGAAAGATGTCCTGACATTTTCCTTTAGATTTCGCTGGAATAATTCAGAATTCATTGTTCCATCAGTGATGGCAAACCGTCCTAATGATGCAGCAAAACAGGCCCAAACCATGATATCACTGATACCACTGCCATGTTTCACAGATGGGATAAGGTTCCTGTGCTGGAATGCAGTGTTTTTCTTTCTCCAAATATAACGCTTCTCATTTAAACCAAAAATTTCTATTTTGGTCTCATCCATCCACAAAACATTTTCTCAGTAGCCTTCTGGCTTGTCTGTGTTTCCTTAGCAAATGCAGACAGGCAGCAGTGTTCTTTTTGGAGAGCAGTGACTCTCTTCTTCTATTCCTGCCATGCACATCAATGTTGTTCAGTGTTCTCCTGATGAAGGACTCATGAACATTAACATTAGCCAATGTGAGAGAGGCCTTTAGTTGCTTAAACACTACCCTGGCTCCTTTGTGACCTCCTGGACAATTACATGTCTTGCTCTTGTAGCAATCTTTGTTGGTCATCCACTGCTGGGGAGGGTAACAATGGTCTTGACTGACTGTGGATTGGTGGAGTCCAAACTCATTAGAGATGGTTTTGTAACCTTTTCCAGCTTGATGAGCATCAACAACTCCTTTTCCTGAGGTCCTCAGAAATCACCTTTGCTCATGCCATAATACACTTCCACAAACACGTGTTGTGAAGATCAAACTTTGATAGATTTCTGTTCTGTAAATAAAACCAGGCGGTCACTCACACATTGCCACATTGTCATCCCATTGATTGAAAACACCTTCAAATTAACTGTTAATCTTAGAGGGTCACATACTTTTGCCATTCACAGATATGTAATATTGGATCATTTTCCTCAATAAATAAATGACTAAGTGTAATATTTTTTGTCTCATTTATTTAATTGTTTTGCGGTTGTCTTCTTTTAGGACTTGTGTGAAAATTTGATGATGTTTTAGGTCATATTTATGCAGAAATATAGAAAATTCTAAAGGGCTTACAAACTTTCAAGCACCACTGTACTTTCCGGCCAGGAAACGCAAAACAAAATCCATATAAGAAGATTTGATAAGAAGCTGATGAAGAATAAAGACACCAGTTACCCTAAAAAAATAAAAAATACATGCGCACACTTGACCCTGGCCTGAGGTGTGATACTTAACAGAGCAGAATCCTCTAGCAGGAAAAATGAGAATTCCAGGGATTAGAGCTGAATCCATAATGGAAAAATGGGAACTGTCTGGCTGTGAAAGTAAAGATCCTTCACCCCCTGGTTGCTTCAGACATAACGGTATGTTGTCTCACTCTCTCATGCAAAGGATGATGGACTAATAACCTTAGACTAGAACTAATACCCATATTTATTTTACATACTGATAAAATGTACTGTGTATACAATCATTTATATCTCACTAGTGTTGAACCACAATTAGGGAGGACTTCGGGGCTTCACGGCTTAGACAGAATATTCCTAGACATTACTCATGTATGTAGTTTAACACGTATGGGTTTACAATATGCATTGCAGGCAGGGAGAGTTGGGGAAGGGGAACTTAACCACATCAGTGCTGAGCCAGGAAGAAATGGGAATTTATGAGCAGCACGATTTGCCTGAGACCGAGGCGTAGCGCCAAACTGATCCAAGCCCAAACCCTCAGAGAAGAATCCAGCAATCAGAGCCCACCTCATACACATCCACTTCTACTGCCATTTCTCTTTCTTTCTCTCTCTCTCTGTTTTTAGTTGTCCCTTGCTTTCTGCACATTACTCATCTCTCTCTTTATATTACATTACATTTATTCATTTGGCAAATGCTTTCATGGAATGTGACGAAATAAGGGCTTTGTTCAAGGACCGAACAGTGGCTCTCTTGGGATTTGAGTTAGTACTTCCTGTCGCTTTCTCTACCTAGTTTTCACTTCTACTTGCAAAATGCCATGTTCCCCAGGCTTACTTTGTGTGTATACAAAAGCTCAAGTGCAAACAAAAGTAGCATGAAGAATTAAATCATCACCTTAATCCCTTCAGAACTGGTTTGGTGTTTTGCACATTACCAGTACTGGCATGAAGGATTTCCTAATTTGTTCCCTGATTAAAGCAGACTTTTAGCTGTAAAGTTTCCTATTTATTAATTGACCTTTTACTGTCGTGAGGATTTCGGGATTATATCTGTCAGTAGGTATATGTGTAAATGTAAACGCCTATAATGAGCTAACTCAAGCAATGGAGCTCATTAAATTCAAAATGCTAAGTGGTAAGAATATTCAGTGGTGGTTTGGGAATCGAGTTTCACAGTCTATGAATCTGAGGTACTGGACTCCCTTTATGTCCCCCTTTCGTTTTGCAGTTTCCTTCTATTTTCTCCAAAATACCATACCATTTCTCTCGTTTTGGATTCTCGCTCTCTCTAACACACACACACACACACACACACACACACACAAACAAACACAAACAAACACACACAGAGAGAAAGAGAGAGAGAGAGAGTCAGTTTTCTATCTTCTTTGAACGGTGCCCTCAGAAACTTTTGGAACAGCAAGGCCAATTCATTTGTACCATACACCAAAGACATTTGGGTTTGAGATCAAAAGATGGATATGAGAAGACAGTTTATGATTTCATCTTTTATTTCCTGTTTTTGGATCTAAATGTGTTAAACAACATAAAACATAGAACCTTTTGTATAAGACCACCCAATTTTTAGGTGAGTAACAATTATAGGTAGTATAGGAACAGATAAGTTATAGATTAGTATTCATTGGTAGGATACATTAGGAACAGATAAGTTATAGATTAGTATTTATAGGAAGGATACATTAGGAACAGATAAGTTATAGATTAGTATTCATTGGTAGGATACATTAGGAACAGATAAGTTATAGATTAGTATTCATTGGTAGGATACATTAGGAACAGATAAGACTTGAAGTAAATTAAAGTAAATAACACTTAGTATTCGGTTGCATATCCCTTGCTTACAATAACTGAAGAAATCCTGTGACTCATTGACATCACTAAATTGGTGGTTTCTTCTTTTGTGATGCTTTACCAGGATTATACTGCAGACTCTTTCGTTTGTTGTTTGTTTCGAATTCAATTTTCGAATCTTTCCAATTCTGACTGCTGTGGATTGCATCTTGTTGTATATGGCCTCTGTATTTCTTCTTTGAATGGTCGATTGTGATACCTTCTTCCCTTCCCTGTGGAGGCTGTTGTTGATGTCACTGACTGTTGTTTTTGGCTTTTTCTTCACAGCTCTCGCAATGTTCCTGTCATCAGCTGTTGTTGTTTTCCTTGGCCGACCCATTGGGTGTCTGTTGCTCAGTACAACAGCGGTTTCTTTCTTTTTCAGGACATTACAAATTGTCGTATTGGCTATGCCCAATGTTTGTGCAATGCCTCTGATTGATTTCCCCTCTTTTCTCAGCTTCAAAATGGCTAAATTGCTTTTCTCCCATAGACAGCTCTCTGATCTTCACGTTCGCTTATCCTTTTAAGGAAATGCAGTCTTCACAGGTGAAACTGAAGGCTAAAACCAAGAGTAGATGTTCAGAGATATTTATTGTTTAAACAGTCAATCTAACAGGACACCTGGGTAAAAAGAAACACTTGTCAGTCACATGTCCCAATATTCTTGGTTGCCTACAAATTGGGTGGTCTGATACGAAATGTCGTTTAACACATCTGCATAGAAATACCAGGAAATGAAAGCTGAAATTCTAAAACATTCTCATATTCATTGTTTGATCTCAAACCCAAATATCCACAATCTACAGAAAAACAATTGAATTGGACTTGCTGTGCCAATAGTTTCAGAGAGGACTGTATCTAATGCTATATCTATCCCTCCTCTAACCTTAATCATAACATTAGTAACCAGAAGGAAATATTTGGTTCTTTTAGTTTTTCAAAATTAAAGCTTTAAAAACAGTGTATTATTGTGAGGGCATTTGATACTATCCTATCATTATGAGGACATTTGGTCCTTTTGGCCATACATACGGCTTAATATGTGTGTACACACGCATACACGCATACACACACACACACACACACACACACACACACACACACACACACACACACACACACACACACACACACACACACACACACACACACACACACACACACACACACTCTCTCTCTCTCTCTTGCTCTGTCTTTTTTACTGTAATTAGGAAGGCTGACATCAGCAGTAAATAATGCATTTACAAACTGTTTAAGGCTAAGTTTTCTGCTTTGTCTGTGTCTCCAAGGTCTTTCGTTTCTCTACTGATTTATTTTTGGATTTTTTTTTTAACTAGCTAACATCAGGCTACAGTTCTTAGTTTCACTGTTCACAGTACATGTATAAAACACATATAATGTTACAACAGGACAAAGAAACAGATGCTGCTACACATAAAGGTATGTATTTCATACTTCATTGTGTTTGTCTATATTTCCAGCTACCTGTATGGTAAAATGTAGGATATTTGGCTGACACTACGGTTCAGAGATTCTATATAAGCTAAACAGCCTGGAGATCAGTGGGGAGCTGCTGAAGTTCATTAGGTTTCAGGGAAAAGACAAAGCACAAAAGGGATGGTTAGTATTCTCCTTATAGACTAGGCTATTTATATTACATAAGCTTATGTTGAGTGCTGCTGGCAGGCAGAGTAGATAACATTACATCAGAAATCATCTTTAAAGTTGCTGTATGTAGGATATGGACATTTAGTGGTTAGAAGCTCTTTGAGATGGAAAAATACTACAGGTGCATCTCACAAAATTAGAGTATCGTGGAAAAGTTCATTTTTTAATTAAAAAATAATGGAACTTTCATATATTCTAGATTCATTACACATATAGTGAAATATTTTTTTGCTTTAATCTTGATGATTACAGCTTACAGCTCATCGAAATAAAAAATCCAGCATCTCAAAATATTAGAATAAATAATTTATAATTCAGAAAAGTCAACCTTCTGAAAAGTATGTTAATTTATGCACTCAGTACTCGGTCTGAGCTTTAATCCTTTTGCATGAATTACTGCATCAATGCGGCGTGGCATGGAGGCAATCAGCCTGTGGCACTGCTGAGGCGTTTGTTATGGAAGCCCTGGTTGCTTTGATAGCGGCCTTCAGCTCATCTGTATTGTTGGGTCTGGGGTCTCTCATATATTCTCTATGGGGTTCAGGTCAGGCGAGTTTGCTGGCCAATAAAGCACAGTAATGCCATGGTCAGCAAACCAGTTACTAGTAGTTGTGGCACTGTGGGCAGGTGCTACGTCCTGCTGGAAAAGGAAATCAGCATCTCCATAAAGCTTGTCAGTAGATGGAAACAGGAAGTGCTCTAAAATCTCCTGGTAGACGACTTCATTGACTCTCGACTTGAGAAAACACAGTGGACCAACACCAGCAGATGACATGGCACCCCAAATCATCACAGACTGTGGAAACTTCACACTGGACTTCAAGTAACTTGGATTCTGTGCCTCTCCACTCTTCCTGTAGACTCTGGGACCTTGATTTCCAAATGAAATGCAACATTTACTTTCATCTTCCCCATGATTGTGGTTGTGTGTACTGAACCAGACTGAGAGATTAAAGACTCACGAAACCTTTGCAGGTGTTTTGAGTTAATTAGATGATTAGACCTCTTCTCAGGTCGACATTCTCATAGAGAATCTATGAGAGACACCAGACCCAGCAATACAGCTGAAGGCCGCTATCAAAGCAACCTGGGCTTCCATAACAAACACCTCAGCAGTGCCACAGGCTGATTGCCTCCATGCCACGCCGCATTGATGCAGTAATTAGTACTTTTCAGAAGGTTGACATTTCTGTATTATAAATTCTTTATTCTAATATTTTGAGATACTGGGTTTTTGATTTCCATGAGCTGTATGCCGTAATCATCAAGATTAAAACAAAAAAGGCTTGAAATATTTCACTTTATGTGCAATGGAGCTAGAATATATGAAAGTTCCACTTTTTGAATTAAATTACAGAAAAAAATTAACTTTTCCACAATTTTTTTTTAGATAAACCCATATTAGAAGCTAATTGTTAAAGTCTCTCTGCTCAACTGCATGGATTAATTTGTGAGTGGCAAGTCAATACACATTTGAACTATACAAGGCCATATGCCAAACTGCATACTATGAGCTAAATAGTATTTCTAAACAGTAAGCAGTTTTGGTTGTGATCAATATCTAAGAGAGTCAAGTATATATCGTTGTCTCTTCAGCTATAACAACTTTATTATGCTCACCATCACGGCTGTTACATTTAAACTCTCTCAACTTCAACAGCAGTTTGTTTGTAGCTAGCATTATTAGTACTCACTGTACTGTATGAGCGGTGTTCTGGTCAGTTATTGTCCTGTTTGTGCATTGTCACACTGATCTCCGACACACAGTGTACCCGAAACAATACATTTGACACAAATCTGCCAAATATGTGTACAGTACTCCAGCGCTAATACCACAAACATGTTTGACACCACTCTTCTGCCTCGGGATCTCCAACCCCAATTCCAAAAACGTTGGGATGCTGTGTAAAATGTAAATAAATGTAAACAAAAACAGAATGCAGAGATTGGCATATCTCATAAACCGATATGTTATTCATAATAGAACATGGAAAACATATCAAATGTTTAAACTGAGGAAATGTACCATTTTACGAAAAAAATAAGGTCATTCTGAATTTGATGGCCACAACACATCTCAGAAAAAGTTGGGACGGTGCAACAAAAGGCAGGAAAAGTAAGTTTTACTAAAAAGTACCACACACAAACACACACACACACACACACACACACACACACAAACACACACACACACATACACACACACAGAGCGAACTCTGCTGCATTCAGGTAGCCTCCTCACTGCTTCAATCTGGGATAAGGAAATCACAGCAGGAATTGGGAAGTTCATAGTAATGGAAAACGCATCAGTAATGTAGAACATAGGATTCAAAAACACATTTTAGGGTTACAGAGAGCTACATGACTGACATGTGAAAACTCAACTAGCTAACTACAAAATGTAGAAAGTGCCACACTTTAGACACGTCCCCCTTGTGAGTCACACTGGTAAAAGTTAGCCACATTTAATTTTGTTTCCATCTACTGCACAGCTTTTGTATCATTGTATGCTGCCAAGGGTCTGACTGGAACATGCAAACACTGTGTCATTCAATTATTATACACTGTATGGCTAAAAGTTTGTTGACATCTGACCATCACACCTACACTCAGCAAAAAAAGAAATGTCCCTTTTTCAAGAGACTGTATTATAAAGGTCATCTTGTAAAATCCAAATAAGCTGTTAGAGATCTTTATTGGAAAGGGTTTAAATAATGTTTTTCATGCTTGTTCAATGAACCGTAAACAATTATTGCACATGCACCTGTGGAACAGTCCTTTAGACACGAACAGTTTACAGGTGGTAGGCGATTAAGATCACAGTTACAATAACTTAGGACACTAAAGAGACCTTTCTACTGTTACTTTTGATATTGAACCCTGCTTTGTTCAGGGCCTCATTATTCCATTTCTATTTGTCAAATGTCTGTGAAACTCGTTCAGTTTATGTCTCAGTTGTTGAATCTTTTTATGATAATATAAATATTTACACGTTTAGAAATTTGCTGGAAATAAATCAGTTGAATGTGAGAGGACGTTTCTTTTTTTTTTTTTTTTTTGCTGAGTATATATGTGCTACTTTCCCAAAATTGTTGCTAAAAAGTTGGACGCACACAATTGTCTAGAATGTCTTTGTATGCTATAGAAGTACATTTTCCTTTCACTGGAACTAAGAAGCCCAAACCTGTTCCAGCATGACAGTGCTACTGTACACAAAGTGAGGTCCATGAAGACATGGTTTGCCAAGATTGGAGTGGAAGAACTCGAGTGTTCTTGGCACTCAACCCCACTTAACACTGTTGGGACGAACTGGAAGCCTGTCTGCACCCCAGACCTCCTTGCCTGACATCAGTGCCTAAACTCACTAATGCTCTCGTGGCAGAAAGAGCACAAATCTCCACAGCACGCTCCAAAATCTAGTGGAAATCCTTCCCAGAAGAGTGGAGGTTATTACAACAGCAAAGGGGGAATAAGTTTGGAATGGGATGGTCAGGTGTCCACAAAATTTTGCATATATATTGTACTTATTGAATAATTTAATATTAGGGACATATTCAGGCAATGCTTATTCTTGCTTTATTGAAAGTATCCCATATCTCATTGTATGTAATTAGAATTTTGTGTATCATTACAACCCTACATTCCAGATATACATGCTGCTTTGTACAACAAAAAAAGATTATAACATGGGTTTACAAATGTTCGGAAGAACAATCAATACTCGCCCTTTATCTCTTCAATTGATTTGGCCATGAGGGGGTTACATGAGTGGCTCAGTGTGAAATAAATGCTTTTATGCATATGGCACTATATATTTATACTTCATAAAAGCTCTCCAACCGTTTAAGAACTGCCCTAAAAAATACAGATTAGTTTCTTACTAAAATGCTTCATAATATATTCATAAGACAAACCTAGGGCCTTTCATAGCCACACTTAATGTGGTTCTATCGCTAAATTTTAGAAACTGCTATTAACAGTGTATTATAAAGCATACTATTCTTATGTTTGCTATTTACTTAATTAAGAAAAGATGTCCAGCGTTGTAAAGTAGTGATGTGTCGTTCATGAACGATTCGTTCATTTTGAACGAATTTTTAATATGACTCGGGAGCAACGAGTTGTCTCAGAGAGTGATTCGTACATTTTTGACCACGCGTGCGCTGCAACATCCCCATAGGTTCTGTACCGGAAACAGAAATGATTAGTCCACCTCTCGAGTCTTCGGGTTTGAGTCGCTTGTTTTTCCGGTGACCGCCGCATAGGCAATGCACCATGCAGTACTGGAAACAGAAATTCAATTCAATTCAATTCAGTTTTATTTGTATAGCGCTTTTAACAATGGACATTGTCTCAAAGTAGCGTTACAGAAACATATAAACACAGGATACAGATTTTAAGCATGTGAATTTATCCCTATTGATTGAGCCGGTGGAGACGGTGGTGAGGAAAAACTCCCTAAGATGACATGAGAAAGAAACCTTGAGAGGAACCAGACTCAGAAGGGAACCCATCCTCATCTGGGTAGCAGTGGAAAGTTCATTATGGTGTTATTTGAAGACTGTTTTGTTGAACTAGTCCACTATTCACTAAATGATTAGTTCACGTCTCGAGTCTTCGGGTTTGAGTCGTTCGTTCATCATATCACAGCCCCAGTGCATTCAGCCTATGCGGCGGTCACCAGAAGAACGAACGACTCGAAGCCGAAGACTCAAGAGGTGAATGATAAGCTATTAATTCATAATTTCTGTTTCTCATAATTCAGCCTTGTTTGCATTAGTCTAGTTTATTTTATAGTTTATTAAGTACTAAATGTGTTGGGGAATTTAACATGTAACATTTTAATTATATTCTGCTGAAATGAACGAAATGACTCAAAAAAAGATTTGTTCATTTTGCTGAACAAGGTTCAAAGATCCGAGTCAGTAAAGTGATCCGAACTTCCCATCAATACTGTAAAGAGGTTCAGTTCAGAGAATTGATGTTGTCAGAGGGATCCATAAATTTCAAAAGCACTTACCATAATGACCTTCTAGCCTTCATCAGGGTAACAACCCAACTGCAGATCTCACACTAGGATTAAGCATTGCTAATCCGAGTATACCGACTGCTGCAATCTCTCATTTACTGTAAAAAGATTTAGAGCAGTAGATTTCATTTTTTATATGTAAGGAATAAAACATGACAGGGTACGTTGTTTGAGGAATCAATTACAGTGTGGTGTAATGTTGCCCATAATGAAGTATAGATTTTCTATAATAGCATGTCTCAAAGTGTTTTATTGCTCTTATACCAATTTATTAATGAACAACACATACTTTTAACTGTTTATGCTTACATTGTGGATGTAGAACATCTGAGAGACAAGGTAGTTCCTGCTATCACTTACGTTATAACAGCTATAAACACTTCACACGTCCTCTAACTGGCCTCTTTGTTTTTTTGTCTTGCTTGAATTTAATCCGACAAAAAAAATCACCTTGCCATGTTACTGAGAAACTGCAAAGTGGAAAGCCCTCCTATCCTGAAGACTCAAGTGTTACATAGAAATTATAGACCATTACAACGCACTGTCACTGGAGATTGTTAAATAAACATCTTACAGAAAGCTTCATATCAACGATTATAAAACACATTTTTCCATGTGTTAGTATGGCATCCATCATACAAGTCCCTGAACTTTAGTAGTTACTATAGAAATGCTAACATTATATAATTAAGAATACATTAATAGAAACTTGTGATTTGAATTGCAGACTGCACTACTGTCAGATTAGCTCTTAGCTCTGGCCTTGCTGACTTGCAGATTTGAGAGTTCAAGGATGGGCAGCATTCCCCTGAATTATGTGTTGCATGAGTATCACCCATCATGTCTTACATTTAAATACATCTTTATTGTGTCTCTGGTGATGTTAGGCTCATCTCCGGGCAGTGGATGTGAGAATCCTGCAACAGCTCGTGGCACTGCACGAGGGAATTGAGGCAGCAAAGTGGCTTATGGAAGAGCGTGGCATGCTCACCAGCCACTGCAGCAGCCTGACGGGCAGTCAGTACAGCCTGGGAGGTAGCTGGAGCAGCCTACATGAGCCCCATGACAAGCTGGACAACATCTCCATCGGCAGCTACCTGGACACTCTGGCTGATGATCTGGATGAGTACTGCACCTCCAGCGGGGCCGAGTCTGTACTCTGCTCCGCACCTGTGTGCACAGACAACTCCAAATCCGCTCACGTGACACCCAATGGCCCTAAAGAGGACGTGAGACCTTCTAACCATGATGTGAAACCTTCCAGCCATGACTCTAACCATGAAGAAGCTAGTAAGAATAATGGAGCGAATACTGGAGTCCTGGATAGCGCTGTTAAACAAGACATAGAGTCCCCCAAGGCAGCTGAGAGGCTGGCGAAGACTCTGAGCCCTAAGGGTAAGATTTACAAGAATGGCAAGGTGGAGCTGGAAAGCTGCAAAATGAGTGGCAAAGTGCACTTGGAATATGATGCACACTGGCGCTGGGTGCACTCACAGGATGATGTGACATTTTTGTGAGGGTTTAAAAGATGCAGCCCAAGTTGGCTGGTTATATTTTGGACTTCAGAGCCTTATTGGACAGACTGAGTTTACACGGTTGATAAGAACATCCTTACGTACGTTTAAACTGACTCCGAGCTTAAATGAATTCAGATATAGAGATATGATGTCAAAGATCCCAAGGGGCCAAAAGTTATAAAGCATGAACTTTATATTTGTCTTTACAATCATTTATCTGTACAAATGTTTATCTATTAAAAGTATTTTGCTCAGTGATTCCCAGCCCTGGAGCTAGAGTACCCTTATCCTGCACAATTTAGTACTTTCCTCATTCTAACACTCCCACATTGACTCAGGAAGCACCTGTTAATTATCTGATTAGTTGGAGGTGTGTTCGAGCAGGAAAACTAGCAAACATGCAGGGAAGGAAAACACCAGGACTAGAGCTGGGAATTGCTGGTGCAGTATTTTATATGTGATGGTGGAATCTGGTTTATCAGTAAGTTCTCCAGTTCCTTTAAATATTTCTTTGCAGAGATATGGTTGGTAAACTCAAGCATTTTCTGTGTTAATATCAGTATTAATGATTAGATTTTCCTTTTTTGTAACTTGTGCAAGTTGACCAATACAAACTTTTTATTTAACGTGCTTTAGTTAAAATATCTCAAACTAACCCTCCTATTATGTTGGAAAAAAAAGTTACATCCGTTATGTTATGGGTCAAAATGACTTCCACAGTGAAATACAGATAAAAACAGCAAAGAACAGCTTAAAACAGTTAACATTTATTATGGCTTGTCCAAGACAAACTATAAGAAGAAATATTTGCATATAAGTTCATGACCCGAAATGAGGAAAGTCAAAAAATTCCGAAGAGAATAAGAGAGATTAACCAGTATTTCAGACATCTCAAATGTGGAAACTGGTCAAATTGACACATAGCATAACAGGAGGGTTAAAGGTAAGTGATCACTATAAGTAAATTACGAATTCTTATTTTCATGTAAACTCCGACGGAGCCTGAAAGACATGAGATACGAATAGTAGATCAGCTCACAGTTATTGAGTATTTTAGAGAGGACCAAAGTTTTTAGCTACAAAAACACAAGGCATCATAGTGATATTTTTGTATTTATTCTAAAGTTTAAAGTTCAATAATATAATAATACAATGTGTCACTGTTTTTGTCACATTTGACACATTTGCAGTATAAAAGTAATGCACATTGATGGGTTTTTTTTTTTTTTGGAATAGCACACTGTGGCAGACCCATGCTTCGAGGTTCAAGGGTGGAATATGCAAACAGAAAATACAATGAAATCTACTTATTTTCATGATAACTGTTTAATAATCGAAGTTAGGGACTAAAGGGAACTTTAAGGAAGTTCGAATAATCTAAAATGAAAGGTCTTTAACATTAATGTCTTGGTCATTCTGAAAGTAAAGACATCAACAAAAAGTCGGGATGACTTCTGTGTGAACAGTAAGCATAGACTGCGCCTATGTGAAAATGCTTGTGCAATATGATTAAATATATAATCAGACACTGTATATATATATATATATATATATATATATATATATATATATATATATATATACAGATTAAATATATAATCTGTATATACAATATATAATCAGATGATATATAAAATATATATGTGTGTAATGAACTAATTCAGATAAATGTGGCCTGTTGATTTATGATGGATTGTGCTAAAGCATTTTGACCAACTCTTATGCAACCATGTAGTAGTATAAAGGCACATTAATGTAGTGAGATGATCATGATTGTGAATGCAGGGAATTGAATGCATGAAAATGTGTGGGTTTGTGTATCTGAGAGGTCACACTTTGCTGTGGGTTCTGTATTAAAGAAATAGTAGTAATAATAATAATAAAAAAAACACATGGAGTGAATTAATTAAATGCAGTTTTTATATTAGTGTTAACCCATATTAGTGCCGCTGGATGTGGTTTTGCCTGTTTTACTTATGCAAAGAGAATTGCACTGCTGTAATAGTTTTATGTAATGAAGCTATAAATGCTATTTGACATTTGATGTGTTACCTAATAAATGGTGATGTCTGACCAAAGTTGATTAGTTAAAGAAGTTTGGGATTGTTAACATGGGTGTCTGAAAAGCTGTGAAATTGTGTTCTCTGGTGTATTAAGGACAAACGTTGGCGAGTTAATGTTCCCAATGCTCTCGGAGCAGCCCTCTTTCTCCCACACACCCACACTGAATGCTAATAATGGCTGTGATTCTAGGAACAGTTTCCATGACTACTGTTAGTGTGGGATGTGTATGTGTGTGTGCATGATTGTTCAGTGAACACCAAGATGCACAAGAGGCCGAGAGACAGAGGATGTGATGACATAAATAAGAGAAACGTAGAGGGTTGAGTTTGCCAGAAGAAGAAATTATATGAGTTGGATTGGATGAAAGGTGAGCTTTGGTTGCTAATCGTCCTTACACGGGGCACCAGTAAATAAAACTACATGTATGGGGTAAAATCAGTCGGAGTAGGTTATTTGGCCACTGACCGGGCTAATAAACACAGTCATTTTGTAGGTGGATCATCATGTAATCTGATGCTTCTGACTGCTCTTCTCACACACACACACACCTATATTATAATTATGGGCTAGCAATACTGCCATTATGATTTACCCCACATTTAAACACATTAATCTACTTGTAAACTATGAACACGCAAAAATCTATATTTGTACTAGTTTATCGGATTAAATCAGCGGCCTGTCCTGAAATGGTGCAGCCTTCGTTTGCCTTGAAGTTTTGCAATTGTTCATCGAAAGTGTCTCAGTGTGAAGAGAATATTAAATCTGACAATGGGCAGTATTTTTTATGTTGGAAGAGCGCTGCCAAAAAAGTCATCTTAGCAAGTGACGATATCTTGAATCTAGTCGCATTTATCTAGTATTTCTTATTATAAGATTACAATAAACCAAATATAGGATCATTAAACAACTATTATAAAGAATAAAACAAAACTATTTCAAGCTCGAAATGAGTACAAATGATTTGAAATAGGTTCAATAATCGAGTAAGGATGAGCAGTACAGATAATGGACAGAAAACTGTACAGAAAATGGATGGATGGTGTATTGTGATCTTATAATAAGAAATACTAGATTAATTTTTACTATATTCAAGGTATTTCCACTTGCTAAGATGTTTTCTTATACAGTGAGAGACAGACTACAGGTTGGACATCAGTGGACAAAACATAAAGAACAAAGGTGGCACTGAGAGAGTAATAATAATAATAATAATAATAATAATAATATTCTCTCATGATGGATGTAGTGAAATGCTAGAGAATAACAGATACCGGCTCATCTAACACCAAGTGTTGTGCATTGTACTTTCTTCTACATTTTTTCATCTTTTTATTTTTTAAGATCCATGAACAAATAAAGTACTGGCAAAGTAAGCACATTTTAGACAGTTTATAGCTGACAGTTAGAGTTGTGTCAGTGTAATGACCCTGTTTAAAAGCTTTCTCAAGGCACACTCAGCATTCTCTTCAACCCAGCAGGCTGCAGGCTGCTAATAGGTTCCAAATGAGATATTTAGTAAACGCAGCAACTAATACTTCAAATACTTCCTAACAATCTTTTGATTAATTTAACTTCTTCTAACTAATCACTCTTGGTCTCTCTACATTTGGTCTCTCTTCTGTCCAAAAACCCTAACTCCAATTGATACTGAGCTTAATACACGTTAAAAAGACTGGACTATTATTAACACAAAGCCATTCATTTTTATTCCTCTACCATGGTTTTGAGTCAATCCTTCCTTCCTGCTCTGTTTTAATGATTTGTCATGGCCAGTAAAAACCTTGGCATGATCTGATTTTTTCATGGTTGTTCAGACATCTGTAATAGGGTGTGTGTGTGTGTGTGTGTGTGTGTATATATATATATATATAATGTATATATATATTATACACGCCATATTACACATGAATGAGTTATTTTAGGATATTTGTGGTTACATTGTCAGGTCAACCCAAATTTCTTTTTCATTTTATAATTTCCTATTTAAGTTAGAAGATATGGTTTTATTTTCAGACCGAGAAGCCCCATGCTATTGTCTTCCCTCAAAAATCTCATTTGGTTTCAGTTTAACTTTACAGCTTATCATAAATAATGGCAAGACTGCTGACCCTCCAAACTCAGACAGGATGCCGTGTGACAAAAAACTAAACATGTCCTACAGTATGTGCTTTCTCTGGGGAAAAAACACGCACGCAATGACCTTCTGTGATCCCATACAGCCTGTAGCGACCATATAGTTTTCATATAGTGACCATATGTTTTCCCATATAAGTGACCTGATTTTTACTCTGATTGAAAGGCAAGTCACATCCTGCACAGTCTTGAGGAAAATCCTTTGGTTGGTTTGTGAACTTTCTTTCAGATTGGCCAGTGAGACAGGCCAGCTGTAAGCCTTGCCGGAGACAGCTAGAAAGGCACGCTGAGAAAGACTGAAAGGGCATTTCCGTTCATGTTTCCCATAGTGGCCTTAATCCAATCCCTCTGTTTACTAGAACATAGTTGCTACTGAAAAAAAAAATGCTTTTACTGGCATAAAAGAACCGTTAACAACAACTCCTCTTAAACAGCCACTACATCCTGTGTCCTTATAATTCTTTGAAGTCATTCTGGCAGATGTGCTTGGCTAAAATGGATAATTCAAAATCTGTTTTTTTTTTTTTTTTTTTTAAAAAGGTAAATAACAGGATATAATTTGTTGCATGCACAACAAAATACTAACTTCCTCAAAAATGCTTCTTCTAATTTTTAGTTTAGTCTTCCTTTGAATAATGATGACAAGTCAACAGTATATGTTTGCAACATTTTTTCATTCATTCAGTGCTGCTAAACAAAATGCATTTATATCTTTTTATAGATTTTTCACATTTTTCAAATCGCTAATTTAATAAGGACCTGCCCTTTCCATTTTGATTTGGTTTGTGTTTCCAAATTTGCTCAAGATTGACTCAAGACTCTTGAATGTTTCCTTTAACCATGAACTGACATGAAAATAATATTGAAGCTAAATAGAATAGTAATAGTATAAAAATGGTACAAATTATTTGTAGTTTTCATAGTCACTTTGTGTTAAAATGAAAAATTTTGGTACTGAAAATGCTGGGGAAAACCAAGTGGCACTAATAGTACACTACTCACCAACCCAGTCTCTCTTATTACGCTAGAACTGACAATGGGCCTCCTCTTGCCAACAAACCTCTTTATACAATACAAACATAGCTGTCTACTGTCTTGGTTACAGTGTAATTCATTTGTGTGACAGACGTTCATTGTAATAACCAGCTATATTTCGAAAATAAATATTGTCTGGATGGAAACGTTTAATTACACAATCATGTTTTATCATTTGAATCAATTCAGATATTAAGCGTCTATATTCACGCATACATTTTCTATCACATTGCATACAGATGTACGCAGGCCCCATCGTATTGCATACAGATGTTGCTTTATAGCGAAAACAGGAAGATAATCAGATCTCTGACTTTGCCCTGATCCTTACTCCCAAATACGATACAGCACTCTTTCATCTGCAGATGCCTCCACACCTGTGAAGACAGATGTGTTTATGCAGTTGTGGCTCTCCTCTTCCTTTTTAAGACAGAACTCCCATAAACAGCCTTATAAAGACCAAAACGCTACCATATCTGATGATTACTGGAAAGTTAAGACATTCTGCCCTGTCCATTAACTTTACTGCTGATCATATAGTCAGGTTTATTGTAGAATCTGATTTGATTTCTGTGTATACATTTTGTGTGTATGGTTCACTGGAGTTCGTGGCTTCCTGACTGTCTGTAAGACCCCAGAGTGTTGCACTTCATCCATCTTGGCTCTCCAATATCCCATCCCATCTCATGGATGAGATGTTCTGCTGTAATATTCACCGCAGCTCAATGTTTAGCATTTTTTAGACACTAGTAATACTGTAAAGAAAATATGCATATGCAAAACTATATCATATTCTGTTGATGTGATATTAAAGAGTGATTTACGGCTGTTTACATGAATATTAGAGGAGCACAGTTTAGTCATTTAACCTCTGTAATATTTTTCAATCCTACTAATGAACCGACGCGATCGATCAATTTCAGTTCAATTTTATGTGCATAGCTGTTAATAAGAGACATTTTCACAAAGCAGTTGTACAGAAATTTGCATTTAAGTTTGGATATCCTATGAGCAAACCAAATGATGGTGGAAAAGACAAACTCCCTGAGACAACATAAGGATTCAGGTGTAGTGAAGAAATCATCAAATGCATCTAGGTACCCCTGAGATATACAAATATTGCCCTCCAAAAACTAATGGACCGAGTCGTATACCATAAAGACAGCATTATTTATTCATGCTTATTTATAATTGATATAAAACATCTCTTAAGTTACCAGAAAACTCCATCAGCCTCTTCGTTACTGTGGCTTGACCTTAGTCTCCCTCGCTGAAATTATACCCCAGACCCAGTCCAGAACTATGCTGACAGAAACATTCTGTTTAAGCTTGTATGTGATGTGTGTAGAGTTTGGCCATTATTTTGTTTTCACTATGAGCAATAGTGACTCCATGACTCTCATCTGTAAGCGTTCCATCATCATGTTTGCAGTAGTTCCCACATAGCCATTCGGGTAATAATATAATTTTATTACTCCCAGTACTATGAGGAATGGAAACTACGATACCACTAGAATCTGAGGTAGAACTGGAACACTGAATGAGAGCTGATATAGAGCTGTCTAGTAAAATATTATTGGTTTAGTTCATTCTAATAATTTCATTCAAATTCAAATAATTTAAGACATCTAAACAATGAGCAAATACAGTATGAGCTCTTGCTGTCTTTGAATGGCTCTGAATGTATCATACTTGGTAGCGAACATGTGTGTGGTTTAAAGTCACAGGGCTATAAGATGGAAGCTCGAGTTGCCAGAGTGAAGTGTTTTCCTCTGGGGATGCCCAGCTGTGTGCGACCACGGAGGAAGAGAACAGAGGGGCATGAACAGGCCACATGGTTCCCACACAGTGATGTAATTAGATTGAGACAAGGGGCAAAAAGGTCCGCTGAGACTTGTTCAGGAACTGCTAATGGATAACAGCGATATACCAACACATGATGACATACAAGTCTGTTTTATGGTACACGATGTGAGTGTATTGTAGTATAAACATACTGTATACAGGTATTTCCTAAGCTACAGCAGAGGAGTTCCATATCAAACCACTTTAGGAAGCTAATGACTGTTTTGCCAATTAAAGAATCTTCAAGAAATTCCTTTTTTAATCTAATACTGTATAATAATATAAACAGCAGGGCTCGCTGCCATTTTGGACTATTGATTTTGTCAAATTGACCTTGAAATTAGTGGAAATCCTAATCACAGTGCTTACTGTCCTTTCCCATGAAATGTTATTCCTTTACCATTTCATGTAGCCTTATGCATGTGAAATTACCTTCCACTAATATACTATACCTAAAAAATAAAAAATACAAATAAAAATATAATTGTGTTAAAATCAACATATGCCAGTTTATGCAGCCTATTGACATTTTTTTGTGTCACTTCAAAAGCGTCTGATTATAATGCGAATTCCTTTCTTTAATGTATTACTATAAGTGCATCTATTTGAAATTTTTACAACATTGATCCAGGCCAAAGGCCTTACTAGAGGAAAAATATGGCCAAATGGCCAGTGTTCAGTTTTGAATTTATTTGTGATGTCACCCACCACAGTAGTGGTTAATGGCTCATATGAAAGGAGACAAGTGTTAAAGATGTTTTTATTTTATTTACCTAGCCTACTAGGGTTAGTAGGCTAAACTTTTTTGTTTGCAATCAGATCGATGCTTTTGATTTTATTGTGGCAATTGTATACAATGTTTTACTATCAAAAACGTTTTTGTTGTGCTGTCTAATTTTATCTCTGTACCAATGTTCTTGTGGATAGGTGTGAACCCATCGGTCCTTCCCATCGCCCACCAGCAGATAAACACAGTCACGTTACTCTACACACAGAAACCCAACTGTGTATAATCTTATAACAGACCTGCAGCGAGAAAATAATTCATTTGTTTATACTGATTGAAAAAGTCCGATAAGTCGATTTCCATTCAGAACGGAACACCAGTGTACTATGAGAAATGTTGGTTGTCTTTATGAAATAATAATTTAAAAAAAAGGTTACATTTCAACTGTATGCATGAGGAGACATTATACTGACTAAATGAGTTTTTCAGTTTACCAAAGTAAACAAGTTTAAGAAAAAGATTTCCTTTTGGAAATGTTAAATGTTTTTCTTAAGAGAAATGATAACAATTGTATTACTCTCTATTGTAAACACAATGTGCAAGAGCCATTTTTCAATTTTCTAACTTTTTTGTGTTTGTGAGTCAGATTTTTAGTTTTAATTTAATAATAGTGAGATTAAATTCATCCCTTTATGACTGCCACAGCTCTCTTACATACAAATTAAACCAATACTGCTCTGTGTATTAGTGTGTTATTAGATAGATAGATAGATAGATAGATAGATAGATAGATAGATAGATAGATAGATAGATAGATAGATAGATAGATAGATAGATATAGTGAACACCTGTGATGTGAAGTAACAAGTGTCTTTGAGGTGAAATATGCCAAAGCAAAGTGACAGTGCCTAAGTGTTTGTGGTTCATAGTACATACAGTACATTTGCTTTTAAAGGTTAAATCCTAAAAACCTTTAAATGAAGCATGCCGAGCTGGCAAGGCAAATGGCTCAGTTGTCTGATCTGAATGAACCCTATTCAACAGCGCTTACGTTTAATTAACCAGGGACAAGTCAGCTTTGTGCCTGTTGTGCCAAAAAACAGGCAACTGCATGACTGAGCACAGACGACATACACGCATCAGGCACGCATCAGGCACATGTGGTTACATGTCCCCTCGGTCTTCTTTCATCAGCTGCACCCAGGAAAGAATAGTGAGACAAGCTGGAATTATGGGACTATGTGTTTTTGATGGGCACCAACGACTTGTCTGAGTCACATAAATGTAATGTTAAAAGTACAGCAAGGAATTCAATAACGTATTGTACACTAACCAGTTCTGTTCTTTGTGATGATATGGCACTAATGGAAAACAAGGGAATATGCTATACTAAAAAAGGGATAAATAAATAGAGATTTTCATTAGAAATTGCTTCATCTCTGTGGTTAGGAAGTCACTTGTCTTCTTTAATCCTGGTTTACAAGTAAACACACATTCCATACACCTTAATGTGAAGAAGATTTGAATATGTGCTGGTGAGTGCTACTGCAATTCTTGCTTTTTGAGAGCAGAGTGTGTGACATCTAATGCAATTCCTTCCCTACACACTCCAGTAGTAATGCATCAAAATGTTCCTGAAGGATTGTAAATTTCCAGGGAATTTAAAATCTGGGTTTGTCTAGGTATAATCTAGCCGTTGAGTTAGTTATGTAGATCCCAAAAGTCAGATGGTTTAAGTAAAATCCCTTTGACCAATGTAGGTATTGTAACATATCTCTAAATCTTCACTCTGATTACAAGGCAGTGATGGTGGAGGCGGGTCATTCCATCTCAAGTGGTCCAATACAGGTTGCTTGACCATTTTTAATTTTCACTTTTTTTTTTTTTTTTTTTGAGTGATTACCTCGATGTATTGGCATTGCAAAACCACCAGTTTAAAAAACAAAAAACAACATGATCAACAACTATGACAGACATTTTGGGTTAAATTTTGGTTATACAGCTGTTTACAGAAACATCGATATCTCGGTTCAGGATGGGCCTAGCTCTTCGATCTCTAGAGCACATTAGAAGGTAACATTTTGCACATTCTTGTTCCTTAGACTTAAAACTTAAGTCCAAATGTAATGCTCAAGTTTGCTCACAGTTCTACTGTAGTTCAAGCTCCAGCCCTACTAGGCTCTGGGTTACTGAACAGAAGGTCAGGGGTTCAAGCTCCAGCACTGCCAAGCTGACACTGTTGGGCTCTTGAGCAAAGCCCTTAACCCTCTCTGCTCCAGGGGCACTGTACCATGGCTGACCCTGCGCTCTGACCCCAACTTCCTGACATGCTGAGGTATGGGGTAAGAAAAGAATTTCACTGTGCTGTAATGTACATGTGACCAATAAAGTCTGTCTGTCTCATAATAGTGCTAGCATTTACCGTTAAACATAATCTGTTTAGATTAGATCTAGATTGTTCCAATAAAATTAAGTCATTTCTTAAAAACCAAACAAACATTTCAGTCATTTGAGGTCAAGAAAGATGCTGAAATATGGGGTGTTCAAAAAAACTTTTGACTGGCGGTGTATATATGCTAGGTATTACCTCCTTACACAGTATGACAATTGTGTAATATTTAATAAGAAAATAAGTAGAAATTGCCAGTAATGTTTGGTATATATTGTGTATGATAGATATTCATGGCCATAGTACCTTGCATGAAAATAATCAGATTTGTGCAGCAGCATGTGCTTCCATAATGCATTAATCACTCATTAAATAAGTAATATTGTATAAATTGCAAGCAATACTTGCAGTACAGTAAATAAAATGCCATGATATATTCTTTTATAGGTGAAACATTAAAACATGCAGTTCTACAGTATTTCGCTACTTTTACATTTTAACTGCCCTGGCGACTTAACACAGTTACGGTCCTGTCTTCTCTTCCCTCTCCTCATGTCTCGCTACAAACGCGGATAATTTACGGGTCTTAAATCACTTCCAGATGACTTCAGCCTGACCTTGGAAGATAAATTCAATCAGATGCCAGCATGTGTGTTTATGATTGTTGTGATACTGATGAGCTGTTTCCTGGGAGGTGAGGTATCTTACAGGGAGATGTTTATGTGGGAAAGGAAGGCGGCCATTTTCCAGATGGATGAAGGCTCCCTTGATAAGAGGGCAGAGACAGGTGGGGAGAGCCTCATTGCACTGATGGGTGAAGACAAGATCTTTGACAGAGCTTAATCTTGCAATCTGAGTAAGTGTTTCCGATTAAAACAGCACCTGTGCAGCGTGTCAGCAGCTTTATCTGCCCTGCAACAACTCAAGCAACATGTAATGCTGTCAAGCTAGCATGAGGATCTGCTTTTGATGGAAACTACAAAGCCCAAACTTATGTAGGTCATTCTGGATAAAATGACCTAAATGACAAATAGAATTGTAATGCTAATAGTTTATAAATAAATAAAGGTCCACATTGCAGAAAGGTGTCATCGTCATATTACAATTCCAGATGTGTACTAAATCAATCGCTCATTTCCAGTCGGTTGTGTTATCCTTCCATTTTTCCATAAACAGCTCTAACTCCAGCTAGATTGTTTCATTTTACAAGACAGCCTAAGTTACCTGCTGATTTCTTAATTATATTACATGATACTCAGTGCTCATTATAATAAACTTTATCAAATTTGTAGTATGTTATGTAAGGAATAAACATGAACCTACCATTATAGGAAAGTAATCCACGACGGGGTGGTGTGTTACGGCCTGACGCTAAGTGAAGCATGCTGTTCTAGTCCCAAAGTGCGATTCCTCTTATAATACAAACACTTTGCCAATGATTACAATTTTTATTTATTACAAAATAAGTGTAATAAGAAGTAATAAATACTTTTTTAACCATTTATAATTACATTTGATGCTGTTGAACATCCATAAGATAAGATAGTTCCTGCTTATGCTATAGCAGTTGTAAACAGATGTTCCTCTCTCTCAAAGTTAAGAAGACCAAAAAAAGCACAGCTTGTCATGTTACACAGTACAAAGATTTCTGCCCCACCACTGGGGCAGTGGTGGCTTGGCAGTTAAAGCTCTGGGTTACTGATCGGGAGGTTGGGGGGTCAAGCCCCAGCACTGCCAGGCCCTGGGTTACTGATCGGAAGGTCGGGGGTTCAAGCTCTTTCACTGCCAAGCTGCCACTGTTGGGCCCTTGAGCAAGGCCATTAACTCTCTCTGCTTCAGGGGCGCTGCTTCATGGATGACCCTGCGCTCTGACCCCAACTTCCTAACATGCTGGGATATACGAAGAAACGAATTTCAGTGTGCATATGTATTGTGATAAATAAAGACTCTGTCATTGAGAAGGAAATTGTACAGTATATATCTTTGTTAAATAATACATTTTAATCCAATTAACTATTAGTCTTAGATTATGTGGAGTGTCTGCCATACAATCACTGCGAACAAGCTGTCACTATAGAAACAATAACAATAGAATAACGTAGCTTGAGCACATTAATATAAACCTGTGATTTAAATTGGAGTCGGAATTACTGTCAGAGCCATGCTGTTATAGAAAATGAATCCACACAAGATTAGATTAGAGAATTGTATGCTGTAGTATAATAACGAGTAGGTTTACATGATACAACATGAAATTAAACTAATATTAGGTATTAATTTATAGCCAACTAATGAGTTTTTAGCATAACCCTATTAGCTACAGTTACTGCAAGTAGCAGGCTGATTAGGTTAACACTGTTTTATATCCATCCAGGTCCATAAGTATTTGGACAGTGACACAATTTGGGTTGTTTTTTTTTTTTTTTTTGTAATTTTGCTGAAAATGGAGGGACTTTTACAAAAATGGCTGTAATTCCTAAACAGTTAATGCGATTTTTTTGTTTTGTTTAACGCCTTCAATTAAAGCTAAAAGTTTACACTTCAATCACATCTTGGTGAACAGAGGCAAAATTACGAAAATTGTGTAACTGTCCAAATACTTAGGGACCTGACTGTATTCTCAAACATTTATATCATAGTTATCCATGTTGCATACCTCTAAATAAAAAGATCTAAACATAACGGCTGGTAAAGTCTTTTGGGCAAACCTACAGGTCAGTTGAGAATCGATCGTCCCTGCCGATTGGGTAATCACGGAATGCAAGTTTTTCCACAGAGTAGGCTACGTCCTCCCATCACTCTTTCAGGACGTCACTGTTTCCATTGAATTTGACAACTCTAGATAGTTTATGTGAAAGGTTTAAAAAAAAAAAAAACAACAACTCTGAAATACTACTATATTCCAAAACAGTGTTTCTCAAAATAAAATATGGCCCATGAAGTTTAGTCAGGGTTTCAGATTTATTTATTTATATATTTTTTTTTATACAGTGGTAGAAATCACAATCAAGAAAATATGTAGATTAGTTTGTTTGACTGGTCACTTAAATTGAACAAGGTTAATCTAAACCTCAAAACAAGTCAAGCTATAAATAATGTCAACTTAGACTTGATGTGTTTTGTCGGTGGAAACTTCAGTAATGCAAAATCTTTCATAGCCAGAGTATAATCATACACAGTTGAATAATGAGCCTAATATTTGAGTCTGAAAACCAGTGTTCTAAAAGAAAAACAGACGTAACCAAGAGATTCTCGTTCCTACTGGTGCCTGGTGCAGAGAAGTGAGAGCTGGAGGTCGAGAAAATCACATTGCATCCAGTAGAAGCTCCAGGCCAATCTCTGAAAAATAGCTCTATAGAATTGCCTACGAGTTTAAGCATACCCTGGGGTCACGAATAGCACTCTGAAAATAGATTCATGGATTTAGAGACATGACCATGTCTATTGTTTATAATCCTAATGTCACCAGACAGGTGAAAGGCTCTCTCATTGCTTCTCATCACTTATATATATATATATATATTTTGTTGACTTCTTTCAATAGTTTATAACTTGTACCACCCACAGATATCATCCACTGTGAGGGCGGAAACTGATTCTTGTACAGCATGGGAACAACTTGAACATTTGCAAAGGTTTCTATTACATGGATCATTTATTTCACTCCTGAAGTAATTCTGTGAATTATGCGTAGGTCAGTTCATCTGTTCTCTCAATAATGCTAATACGGACCACAGCACCTGTGATGTTCTTAATCTTGTTATAAAAATGCACATTTCCCTTTTTTTATTGCTCTCACCACAAATGTGTTTAAGTAGCTGTGAAAGTGGAGTATGGAATTTTTGCTGGTCATGGAAAAAAAAAATGTTTGGTAAAAGTGGGTACTTCGTTGGTCACTGTGGTACAGACAGACAGATAGCTTCATAAAGAGACAGACAGACTGATAACGAGCATGAGAGAGAGACAGAAAAAGTGATAGAGGCAGAGGCAGTAGTTGTGACAGACAGACAGACAGACAGATAGATAGACAGACAGACAGGTTGATCTAGTATATCTTCTCTAAACTCCAGTTCTGTTTTCTGTAATGTTTTGGCAATACTGTAAATATATACTGTCATGCCAGTAAAGCTCATTAAATTGAAAGGAAGCACAACTGGAGGTATTTTCAATCTGCCAGTATGGGAGAGAGAAATCAATGTCATTATAGATCTGCTTGCACTGATATCTGACACAACAGTCCATCTCTTAAAATATCAATACATTGGGAAGGAGAAGGTGAAGAAGGAGGGTAAGCAGGGGAGAGTCAGAGAGGTGGCCATCTCAATATTTCATTTGAATGAATCTGCTGAATACTTTCACGCACTCAGATGACTAAATGGTAGTGCAAAACTTCACATCCCTGTTGGTCTTTGAGTCAAGAATGTACAGATACACATTTCATGTTAACTTGATGGTCTTCCAGTCACAATTCAGTGACATACAGACTATATTTTTACAGCTATTGTGTTCTAGCAAGAAGTCATTTGACTTTTTTTTGTCCATCTGCCAATCTTCCATACCGCTTATTCTACACAGGGTCATGGAGCCTATCCCAGGCTACTCAGGGCACAAGGCAGGGCCAACCCATCACAGAGCACAATTGCACACACCTATTCACACAGTATGGACAATTTGGAAACACAAATCAGCCTACAACATATGTATTTGGACTGGCGGAGGTAGGATTCAAACCCCCAACCCTGGAGGGGCGAGGCAAACATGCTGACCACTAAACCACCGTGCCCAGTCTACTTCTTTATTATTATGATTATTTATTAAAACGTGTTTAGGCATCAATGCTCAAGTTAAGACTAAAAACAGGAAATATTGAGCTGGACAGTGGTAGAAAATATTAAGGTGTTTAAGGAGATCATCACCAACAGTGCAAAGCATCAGAAAAAATTGAGTTTCAACTTAATTAACGGTACAAAACTGAAAACAGAAAAGATATTCATCTCGCACTACAATGGAGAGGTTGTTTAAGGTATACGATAGTGGAATGTATTATACAGGAAGAAATAAAATGACCAAAAGAGGCAAGCAAAGAATGTAAAAGTAATGAAAAAAAAAAAAAGTACCACAGAAGTCTCAAACAGCTTTGTTTCACTAAGCGTGTCTCTCAATTTCTCAACACGTAATCATTTTTGTGATCTTTTTATTAAAACTTAAGATGACACATGCTTTGTTGGTTTCAGAATTTGAAATATTAGGGTGTGATAACTTTTGCACTCTACCATATTTATTAAGAGCAAACTCAACACAAGAGCAAACTTAAATACCAAATAGTGATGATGGTGATTATCTTCTTCTGTAGAAGTTTTTGATAATTTCACACACAATGTGTGTTCATAATCTTGAACCCTAGGATGTTGCACTCATGGAGTTGTATGGAGGCTCAGGCTGGGTGACCACTCAGTGATCCAGTGTGTGCATTTTCTTGACATCACCAATTTTTTTTTTTTTTTACCCATCAGACATCCACCTAAAACAGGCCTATGTCAATTCCTCAATTTATGGGCTCTGGGGAACAAATTTTGCTTTTCTATTAAACAATAACAATGGTGGTCCTTTTTAACGGCTGTCATTCTGGGCCACTGGGGATCATGAAAAACTGAGTGCGCAGATCTCTGGCATATAAAAGAGTTCTAGCGTAGTGCTTACTCTGCCCTCTCACAGGAAAACACCCCATGCAAGAGGATAATTATATTTAATGGGTGGGTTTTTCTTGAAAAGATGCCAGGCTTTGCCATGGAAAGTTCTCTAATAGGGCTTCATGTTCTTAAGCTTCAGTAACATTTCATTTCATTAACGAACATGATTTCCCTGAATGTTTGAAAACCAGAAGCACAAACTTGCTGCTTTGGTGTTGGATACCAGAATGGCATCATAAATGTGCTCCTAAATAGTGCAATGACTACATACATATGAGATATCAGAATTTTGTCCCTACATATGGGATACAAAGCAATCGATTCGCTCAGGGAACGTAGCTACATTGTTTTGTATTATCATCAGGAAATATTTGTCTTCTTGGCTGAAGACCATCAGTAAAAGATTGAGCACTTTCAGTAAGGACATGTTCTGATCCCATCCTCTGGCCTTTTCTGGTGCTGATTAAACCAAAGAAAGAGGTGGATACAGTGAAGACAGCGCCCTCTCCTGCACAACACCTACAAATAACATCTACAAGCTCAGGAATGTACAAAAAAAAACAAAAAAAAACAAACCAACCATGATAACCATTATAACCAGAATAGTCTTTAAACAAAGACTAAATATACACACCTCTCAGACAAATCAAACAAGGAAACATTAAGAACAAAGAGGTCTAAGGTTTATTTAACAGACCTTTTTTTCCACCACCACTAGGTGATCTAGGTCAAATGTCTCAAATACTTTTTCTTCAATAGCTTCCCAACTGTCTGAAGTATAATTTAAGGGTATTTGAGGTGCACAAATTATCAACAAGAAAGTTCAGCTTATTTATTATTATTTTATGTATTTACTCATCACCCATAATGACTTCTATGAATAACACCTTAACATGTCTGCGTTTGCTAACTGGAAAATTTCAGAACTAAGGTTGAAGTTCCAATGTTTAACCCAGTACGTTATCAACATTTAGAAAGAGACTGTAATATTAGCTCTCATTTTTTTTGACTTATGGATTGAATAAACATTAATGATTGAACACATTGAACACAAAACCAATTTTTACATATTAACATAGTTAATTTAGAATTTTGTGTGTTAATGTTAACTAATGCAGCAAATGGTGTTAAAGCGCACCTATTATGGACTTGAAACGTGCCTAATTTTGTTTTAAAGGTCTCATACAGTAGATTTACATGCATCCGAGGTCAAAAAAACACTTTAAATGTGCTCATAATTTAAACTGCAGCATTACCTTTTCCCCAGTTTCACAAACAACTCATTCAATGATCCATTCTAAAGGATTCATTCTAAACTCCTCCTTTCAGAGAGCTCTGATTGGTCAGATGTCTCAGTCTGTTGTGATTGGTCTACCGCTGTCAGCGGGTGTCAAAAAGGAAACGCCCACTACCATAACAAGTTTCAGCTCAGTCTGTTTGAGCAGCCGATGAAGACCAGAGGCGGGGCTTTTTGTTACAAACCTACATAGGTTAGTACAGGAAATAAGTCTGGAATCACTAACGACTCGATTCAGCTGTTCAGAATCGCTTCCTTCTTTTGGAAGTCAATAACCCTGTTTGTCGTGCACTTTGAATTTTTTAAACTTGGCAGACTTTTTACATTCACAAACAGCTCTAACAACACACTAAATGAAAGGTAATATTTGAAAAACCATAATAGGTGCACTTTAAGGGAACCATAATATAAAGCATTTCCCTCTAACAGGCATTTGGCTTCATAGCACTTCTAGATCATAATAAACAGGGTGTCCCAAAAGTCTCCATACGTAACCAAAATGAACATTTATTTAGCAAATTTTTTTTTTCAAAATTTAGCAACATTTTTCAGACTTAGTTTATATATATTATTATTTATTTTTTCCCCAGATAGCCTTTAAGAATGCCTTTGACAAAAGAAGAAAGTATTGAAATCATTCTCATGGCTGGATCGGGAAGCAGTCACAAAGTTGCGATGGACTTTCACAGGAAACATGGCAAGCATGTCACACACGACACTTGCTAAATTTATTAACAAATTCAAGAAGTCTGGAAGGGATGCAGACCAACCGAGAAGTGGACGTCCACGGACATCCTCTGACGAAGGCACAACCGACGTGGTGCTGTCTTACATAGTCCCCGGTATATGAAGACTTTTGGGACACTCCATATTAGTGCAAGTATGAAGATGTTATTGATGTTATAGAGACTCTCTGATGCACTTCTGTAAGTCACTCAGTGCATAAGAGTGCAAACTGAATGCTAAAAAAATCCATATTAAAGTGGATCCAGTGATGCGCAAACATAAGATTGCAAATGATCACAAACAGCTGCACTTTTACCGTTTAATGCTTTTTATCTTTACAAAAGAGGTAACACTGCAGATGTTCCTACAGACGCCATTTAAAAAAAAAAAAAAAAAATCTGCAAACAGTGTTTCATATAGTCATCTATATATTGAAAAGTACAAGTAATAATATTAATATTTTTAATAAAACAATAGCACAAATGACACCTGTAATAAAAGTGGATCAAAAAAGTGACACTTTAGGCAAACAATCAGGTAACAGAAACAAAATCAGCTGAAAGTTTCATTCTACTGTACGTCAAAACACTTACAGTAAGTGCTATTTGTTTGAGCTTTATAAAATACATTTAACAAAAAAAAAAAAGAAAAAAAAAAAAAAAAGCAGGAAGCAGTTTTATTTCCTTCAAGGAAAAGTACTATAAAATAAGTTACAGTACAGTGAATTTGTCTAAACTGACTTTGTTCCCGTCTTCCAGCCTCACATAAGCACAGACAATATCAGAAGTACATTGTACAGGAGTAAAAAGATCATCTCTTCTCTTATAAAAGAACCGTTTTCCCTACAACAGGAAGGGAAATCAGTGGGGATGTCAATAATTACACGAAACATAGTAAAAGTCACGCATATGGGTGTGGGCACGGATGCGTGCATACACACATGCTCACACCTACACCCACACCCACCTTTTTTGCAGCTGAATGTTGAAATCTGTATAACTTTCATTTTGTTCTTTGTGCTGAAATAACTATACGGTTGCTCTAATTACTTCATGGGCGTGGATACAAAAAATAAACACAAATACTTCATATCTGATGGTATGGCGTCCAGGAGGGGAGTCACACGTCGTCGGCTGACAGCGGTGGGATGTTGAACCTTGGTCTAGTGAAGAAAGCCATCTTCTCTCTGTTAGAGTAAAGGACAGGATGAGAACATCGGAGCAGAGCCCAATCTCAGTATCACAACACATCATCAATCCAGATTATGAACGATTCTTAAAGGGGTCATATGATGCTTTTTAATGTTTTAATTTTGTGATCTGTAAAGATCTGCAAAGTTACAAAGCTCAGTCTCCCACAAAGGGATTTCTGTGTTCTATCTAACAGAGAACACTGCTCCAGACCCGCCGAAAACGCCTCGATTGAAGTCCAGATTTACTTCCGCAAACGTCTATGTCACAATTTGAAATATTAGCATGATCCCACCCAGAGGCAGTCACGAAGAAAGAAGGCGAGGCTTCAGTGAATTGTGTTGGAGGCATGTCGGAGACACTGTTTTGCTTGGCCTTCTGAAAACGTTACACAACAACCATTTTTTAAGTCTGTTTATTATTAGTCTAAGGCTACATGGGGCAATCTTGTTTACGAGCTGTTACTATAGAAACAGTAAAACACTAGAATATGCACATTAATATGTTACATTCGTTCATGTTACATTTGGGCATTCAACTGCACTGTGGTGTCATTTTCTAGAGCAGCAGCTCGGACAACAGTGCTGGATGTAAATCAAATCACAGGTTTATATTAATGGCCCTGTTCTAGTGTGTTATCGTTACTATAGTAACAACTCATTCTTATATTTTTAAATAATTAAAAGGTGTTCTTATTTAACTAAGAAAACAACAAAGAACTCCTGATATGGTGAAACTTTCTGCAAGGAGATCTTTAGTTAGCATTTAAGGAAGGAGTCTCCATTGTTAGAACACCAGAAGTCTTCAGGACATATTTATTTTGTCTTATTACATGGAAATTAAGTGAATGACTGTTGGTGATTTGCTGCACAGACATTAAATGTAACTATACATGCACAATGGGAAACGGTTGTGGCATAAGAGGAATAAAACTCACCATACTGCTGTTATAGGAAATTGGGAGGGAGGGGGGTCATTTTGGACTGAAAACAGAAACTCCACCCTGTTGTTGATTATTTTCCTATAACAGCATGCCTTGGTTACTTCTTACAATACATTGTGTCTCAGATTTGGGTAAAGTTTATATTTAATGAAAAAGATAATGATATTGTAATACTATTACAGTTAAAAAAAAAAAATTAAAAATTAAAATTAAAAAAGTGTGTATGAGACTTTACAGGATAGAAACACCTGCATCAATTCAGGCAGGACTGAACTTCCGACTTCTGCCTGACACACACTGTTTGGTATTTTAAATATTAACACAGACAGACTGATTTAAATCAGTGAATCATTATAATCCTGTTAACCAGATGAGAAGATGCACTCAAGACTCAAACCAATAAGCTCACAAATCAAGCTTGTACGTTGAGATGAAAAATGCAATATGGAGCTGGAGGTGTACCTGAAAGTGTGCACAGGGAGCGGCTCTTTGTGGCTCTGGCCCCTCATCTGCAGCACCTCTTTAGAGGCCTTTCGCAACCTCCTCTCAGCTGCCTCCTCCTGCCTCTGCTCCTGTCTGCTCTGCATCGCCTGAGAAAGCAAGGAAGAGAGAAAGAGAAAGAAAGAAAGAAAGAAAGAAAGAAAGAAAGAGAGAGAGAGAGAGAGAGAGAGAGAGAGAGAGAGAGAGAGAGAGAGAGAGAGAGAGAGAGAGACTTTAAATTAGTTTATAGTAGAATTCAGTTTAGAGCAGAGGTTCTCAACCATTTGTAATTGAAGGAGACCAGGTAAAATGATTATCTATTCTATAGAAAATCTATCTATCCATCTATCAAAAATATATTTTTTTGCTTTTGTGTATTGGTACTTTTTTAATTACTTTTCATAACTTTTATGATTTTTAAAAACAACATGACTTTTATAAAACTATCGGACAGGTATGGAACATGAATGATCAAAAATGTTTCTGAACACTAGAACTAGGCTGTAATAACGTGGACTAGTTTACATGTAAAACGTGTTGCATGCAGTCCATTCGTCTTGCGTTCTAAAAACATTCGCATAAGAATGATGTAAATTGGGACGAAGGACGCGTCTCCTTAGCCATGACATTGTTAAATCTCCGGCTCTCGGCCTCTCACTGAACAGAGCAGACACAGAGAGAGGTGAGAGTGCAGCGGGAAAGCAAGACCTCGCGCTTGCAGGACAGTACTGGTGATATTTGGAAAGTCACTAAGGTTTGTCCAAAAAGTCATGAGATTTGTCACTAGGTGCTTTTTCTTTGCAAAAAACAACAAAAAAACAACAACAAAGGTCCCTAAAGTCGCTTAGTTGGGAACACTGGTCTGCACTGACCGCTAGATAAAAGGCAGGCTAAGCTCCGCCTCTCCCCAGCCAAAAAGAAAATTCAGAGGGAGAGGGAATGCAGGGTTTTTTTCATTTATGCACATTCTATTTGAAAAGCAATAAAATACACAGAGCCCTGTCTGTATTTTTCTTGAAAACAGTTTGCGCCCCCCCCTTCTGATCTCTCCGTGCCCCCCGTGTTGAGAACCACTGGTTTAGATCAATAAACAAACACATTAGTTGGTTCAGTTTATAACACTGACCGTACAATTCACTGTTTTGAGAAAGTAAATACATGTTCATTATTACTAATGTCAGCTGACTAGCTTGTTTCTAACAAAACATGCTTTAATGAAATGTGTCCATGTTTTTTCCCCGACTTTGTAGCTGAAATACGCAGAGCTCGGACGTTACGTAATTTCCCTCTTTCGAGTTGAACACAGTTTTAGTTAAAATTTTTACTTGACATAAAAAGTTTACATGGAAATCTGGTGGCCAGTCATATTTAGTCCCTCCCCCACCCTCTAGGTCACACGGTTTTTGATTTAAACGTATTAAAAAGGTACACAGGAGCCTTTGTGCCTTTAGCTCACATGCACATATAGTTACACGTCAGGTACATCACTGATCTAATGCGTCTGTCCCACTGTTCACTGCACGATGTTATAGTGATGTGTTTAGGTGTGCAGTACTTGTCTGTGGGCCTCTCGCAGAAGGTTGCGGAAGCGCTCGTCCCTCAGGGCCGAGTGAGGCGGATCGACTGGACCACGGACACTCTGAGGCCCCTGAACACACTGACTCGGCTCCTCCAACCTCATCTTCAGCTCTCTCAGAGCGTTCAGCTCCTCACTCAGCTGCCTCTGCCGCGTACGGCATGCCTGGAGGTCCAGCTCCAGATCCAGGGAGGTACGGGTGGGCTGCTCAGCCAGGGAGGAACGGTGAGGCTGCTGAAAGTCAGACACACACATGCCATTATATATAATACATACAAACTGACTTGGAGCCATAGAGCAGGAAATTCATAATTCTTTCTTAAAAAATTATTCTGCCTCGATGCAAAAAACATTTACATTTGCTGCAAATTTAAAATTGCATTAAACTTTGAATTGCTGA
>NC_030426.2:18616198-18626198 GCF_001660625.3 Ictalurus punctatus | reverse complement strand
CAATCAGCCAGTGCCACCTGAGCTGAGCCCTGACACACACACACACACACACACACACACACACACACACACACAATGCAATCAACCACGAATACAGACGTTGGGAACAGATGGTGATGGTTAGACTTGAAAACCAAGCGAGTGGTGTTTATGGATCATTTATTTCTAATATTGCTTGTACAACCCCAATTCCAAAAAAGTTGGGACACTGTAAAATGTAAATAAAAACAGAATGCAATGATTTGCAAATCTCATAATCCCCGAAATGTTATTCAGTCTTTTGTTGGCCCCGTCCCAACTTTTTTGAGACGTGTTGTGACCATCAAATTAAAAATTACCTTATTCAATCCCTTAAAATGGTACAGTTCCTCAGTTTAAACATTTAATATGTTTTCTCTGTTCTACTGTGAATAACATATGGGTTTATGAGGTTTGCAAATCATTGCATTCTGGTTTTATTTACATTTTACACAGCGTCCCAACTTTTTTGGAATTGGGGTTGTAATTGTGTAGCTCGGTAACGGTGCATGTGTACGTTCTCGTCTCACCAGTAGTTCATCGTGTCCGAGGGGTCCGAGGGCACAGAGCTGCAGGTGCAGGGCGTGGGAGACAACGCCCCCTGCAGGCAGTAGGATCTGGAAACCCTCATTAAAGCTGAGAGTTGAGCGCGGCTCCTGGGCCTTGCAGCAGTAGTATGTGCACGGCCGACTGGCATCCACGGGCAGCACGTGCACCTTCAGGAAGCTAAAAAACAGTTTTTAAAAGCACACCTACAGAGTCAGAGTCAATCATGGCCAGAACATAGCCTCTATACATGCCTCCCGCATTCTGACTACACGAGCTTGTGTAAACAAAAGCAGACTTACACTTTGTAGCCATCTCTTACAGTGGCTTTGCTCAGATTTCTCATTTGGAGCACATGAAGCAGCAGAGACATGGAGCTGGAATCATACCTGCAGAAAAACCCAGAATGGCCTGCTCAGAAAAAACACCAACATTCTGCAGAGCCAGAGGCAACGAACATCACATCACACCACATCACTCTTAAAGTCATTCTGAAAACGGTGTACGTCAAGGAGTCTCATTTTTTATTAATGACCTGATGACTGAGAAGTTCACTATGAACAGCTAGCAATTTCTATTTTTATAGTAGTATTATTTAGTTAATAATAATAATAATAATAATAATAATAATAATAATAATAATAACAACCCCAATTGTCTGGTCACTCAAAATAAATGAGTATAGTATTATGTCAGCCATTCAAAAAAAGAAAGCAAATGTCAATGCATTCTGAACCGAACAAGGAAAACAGAAAATCAAGCACCTTAAAAAGAACATTTCCATTTAAACAACAAAACAAAAATCTTATTGCTTTTTAAAGTAGAAAGGAATTAATTGAAAACATTAGACAATTCATGCTCCATTCAAAACTTACAAAGTAATAAAAACGCACTTAAGGTTTTCATTTCTCATCTGCATATCATTCAAAATAACTTTAAATGACATTATCCCACATACGTAAGCTGACAAACAAAACAAATAATAATGTCGATGTAAAACATTTTATATGTAAAACTATCATATGTGCTGATTGATCAGGTCGTCACGTTTTAAGATGGTGACTCGAACCTGTAGTGGGTAGGTCCTTGAGGAAAATTCCTTTTTTTTTTTTTTTGGTCCAAAACTTTGTGAACCTCAAAAAATAGGTTTCAGTCAAATTAAATCTAACTGCAATTTTAAACGAACCAGGAAAAACAAATGCTGTTTATATCATTCAAAATATTTGAAAAACATGTAATCAGGGGGGGGTCTTTATCTAAATTATTTTATAGTGAAAATGATCCCTATCTTCAAAAGTGGGATGAGTGGTGAACTACAAAGAGAATCAGAGAGATAGCGCAAGAGATAGAGAGAAAGGGAGAGAGATAGACAGACAGACTTACAACAGTCCCAGCTGGACCTGAGGGGATTCTGAAGTGCTGATTGCATCTCGGCTAAGCATGACCTCGTCCGTCTCCTCTGTCCTGCTGGGAAGAACCATTTCGCGAACAAATCAGAAAAACAGCCATCGACAGGCAAAACATCATCACAATACAATCATATGCGTTAATAAAACAACAAAAATAACCCAAACCCCTTTACATTAACAACATATTCCTATAATGTGTGTCCACACCTCAGTTTGGAACAAAGGATTCTTTCTACTTGAGAAACATGTGCATGGCATGAACAGCATTTACGTTGTTGATCTAGTACACTCATACTGGTAGTGTTTCTGTGAGGTTAAAAATTATAGCAGGGCGCCAGCATGACAATGACCCAAAACACACAGTCAAGGCAACAAAGGAGTGGCTCGAGAAGAAGCACATTAAGGTCCTGGAGTGGCCTAGCCAGTCTCCAGACCTTAATCCCATAGAAAATCTGTGGAGAGGGCTGAAGGTTCGAGTTGCCAAACGTCAGCCTCGAAACCTTAATGACTTGGAGAAGATCTGCAAAGAGGAGTGGGACAAAATCCCTCCTGAGATGTGTGCAAACCTGGTGGCCAACTACAAGAAACGTCTGACCTCTGTGACTGCCAACAAGGGTTTTGCCACCAAGTATTAAGTCATGTTTTGCAGAGGGGTCAAATACTTATTTCCCTCATTAAAATGCAAATCAATTTATAACATTTTTGACATGTGTTTTTCTGGATTTTCTTGTTGTTATTCTCACTGTTCAAATAAATCTACCATTAAAATTATAGACTGGTCATTTCTTTGTCAGTGGGCAAACGTACAAAATCAGCAGGGGATCAAATACTTTTTTCCCCTCACTGTATATATATATATATGAGTGATAAAAACTACATGCATTCCCGAACTGAGGGAGCATTACAGACATTTTGGCCGCTGGTATCTAATTACAAACTACATTGATTAAGCTTAGGACCATTTTGCCAAAACATGCAGCAACTGTGTTGTAACTTGCGATGTATCAAAGCGCATCATTCACCATGTGAGGATGAAATCACACTTAGCGAGCCAGACTTAAGATATCTTTACGCAGACTACATGTCCACATGCATGCACTGCTGTTTGGTAAACTAGCTCTTTACCCAGCATGGCCTTTGTAAGAAGACAGCCTAGACAAGATTATAGAGTAAATAAAAACATGTCCACATACGAAATATATTCATGATGTCTTAAGCTTGTGGTGTCAAGTACGTTATGGAGAGAAAAACCTCAAAGCTGGCCAGAAACAGATTTTTGGGTCTTGTCTAGCTGATGACTAAACAGACTTGCTTTTCATATCTACAGTGGATATAAAGTCTATGCACCCTTGCTAAAATGGCTCTTTAACGTAAAATTGCAAAGTATACAAATAAAGTAGAAAAATAATCAGAAACAGAAAAATAAAATAAAAAACTTATAATAACCTAGTTGCATAAGTGTGCATACCCCTAAGCTAAAACGTTATTATATACCCCTACAGCTCCTTTAACATTGCCGGTGGTCTCTTGGCAGCCTCCCTGGTAAGTTTTTGTCTTCTCCTTTTGTCAATTTTGGAGGGACGTTCTGTTCTTAGTGATGTCACTGTAGTGCTCCATTTTCTCCATTTGTTGATGATGGCCTTCACGGTGTTCCATGGTACATCTAATGTTTTGGAAATTCTTTTATACCCCTCTCCTGATCGATACCTTTCAACAAGTGAGACCCTGTACAGGCTTTGTAAGCTCTTTGCGGACCATGGCTTCAGCAGTCAGATGAAAACAAGAAGATGGGAAGAAAATCCTACAGGATCTGATCTTTATTTGGGGTTCATCAGAATAATTTTCATGATGACAGCTGTATGACAATTTTGAACCTGAGATTGAATGCGATTGGTTCATTCGGAACATCCCCAATTATAAAAGGGTGTATACACTTGTGCAAGCAGGTTATTGTAATTTTTTTTATTTTTCCCTAAAATGTTTGATTGGTTTTTCACTTAAATTTTCACATGCTGTAATTTCAAATTCAGGGTGGAAAAAGTTCTGACTTTCATTGTATACAATATCCACTGATCATTGATGCTAATTCTCCAGGGCCTTTTATTATGAAATGATGATATAAATCTATTATATGGTGAATTTGTTATACAGCATGCCACATTCTGTGTTATAAGACATGTGGTGAACGTCCAGTACGGTATTTTGGCAAAAGATCATTAGACTGCTGGAAGTCTGAATGAATAAACCCCTGAATAGTATTAGTAAATGTATGCCAATAATCTCCCAGGTTTTGAGTTTGAACACACATCATGACTGGTTAGCATCTCTTTGCCTTGGCGTCATTCCTGTAGACCCCTAGTCACGTATGGCTGCAAAGTCACACAATTTACATTTGGCAAATATTCCTCCATGTACACTGTGAATTTCTTTGTATTGAGTGTGTGTTTATGGTAAAATACCAGTCTAACCTTCTGCTCCAGGCCTCAAACACGCCGCTGTCCGTGGCTAACACGTCTTCATTCATGCCGGCAGAGACACGGCGAGCCCTGCGCCGGCCACTCCGCTTCACACTGTTAGAGCGCAGAGTCACTCCTGCATCTCCACACACAGCCGAAAGAGACGCACAGCACACAACATGATGTTAACAGTTTAACACATTCGACCAGCGATTATTCTTTGTTTTGGAGATAAACTATATAATAGAGGTACATTTCTTGTCTTTTTTAATACTCAGAACATGAAGGGGGTGTAAACTTTTGCATTCAGCTGTATAACTACCAACATTTTCCAAAAAACTAAAACCTGCTGAAAAATGAAGACAATGCTACCAAGGAGGATTTCGTGATTATTTTCTGAGATGCCGTTCCTCACCTGCAGAGCTATACAGGCCCTGAACACCCCCATCTCTACTGCCCTTGACCTCCAGAAGATGAGCTGTAGTAGAGCCTCCTGCCTCTCCTTCTAGCTGCTGGGTTTGAGTGTGGGTTTGGCCCCGAAGGCCCTCTATTACCAGGCCCCGGCCGGCTAGCTCCATGTACTCCTCAGTCATTTGCGTCAGTGGGCAGTCCGGAGGGCCCGAGTGGTACGGCGTGTCCATCGGAGAGCTGGGGGGAGACAGGGACGAGAGAGAAGAGCGCGACGAGAGGGAGGTGAGAGACTGTGGAGCCTCGATGACCCGTTTGGGCCCTAGCACAGACGAGACGTCTCTGCAGGAAGGCTCCACAGGCATTGGGTAGCGCCAGGTGGGCTCAGGAATGTCCAGGCAGGCCTCCTGGCGCTCGAATTGGGGCATGCCGTAGATGTCGGTAAAGCTGAGTGAGCTCAGCGAGCCACGGCTAGATGTTAACGAGCCCCGACTTGAGGCCAGAGAACCACGGCTGCTGCTGGAGGACATGGTCAGGGTGCTGGCTGAGAGACTGGGAAGAGATACAAGAGAGAATATATAAGCTTATTAATGACTACACCAATTGATTAAACAATATTATTGTAATACAAAATAACTATTATTTGGGGAGAGGGCCATCTTCACAGAGTGGTGATACTGCCCTAGTAGTGAGTGTGTGTGATGCTTGTACACGTGCATAATCTGTAGCAGTGGGCTTTTAAACACTGCATACACTTACTATCCAGGTGAGACGTGAAGAGAAAACATCACCGGCCAAAGGTTCCTGAGTGAAAGCTGTTCTATCGGTTACATTCGTACCAGCACAACACTCACTACCGTGCCATGTCATTGTTGGGAGTGAATGGACCAGCACCAAACGATTACATAGTCTTTGCAATGTAATGTTTCCCATCATGCCCAGTAGTCAAATGGAGTGGCAAGACATCTTCAAGTCCAAGTAGACATGCGCATGTATGTGTAGAATGTACCTTTTGAGCTGAGAGTGGAGATAGGTTGTGATGCGGGTCGCCTCCTCCAACTGTCTCAGTAAGACATTCCTCTTCTCTTGCTGCAGTATCCTATGCACACAAACACACACATACAATGATTAAGTTTAAATGCATTCTGAATTAATTCATTCCAGTTGTAGATTCCAAATGGACTGTAAAATTTATCCGTCAGATCTAACAAGTAGATAACGTTGGGTCAGACTGTTGGCAAAGTGCTTAATTACTTCAGTTGTGTTTAACACAAGACTTGAGTTTCAGCAAATGTATAAAAAAAAAAGTAAAATAAAATAAAAAAAAAATTGGGGTGGGGGGATGGGGGAGGAGAAAACCACACATCCTGTTTCATAATAGTAGCTGGATGTCCCTTTACCTCTTTTAGAATATTTTACTTAAATTGAGTTTTTCCCCAAATTTCCATCAGCCATATTAGTCAGGGAAGGTTTGCGTAAGGGATGATCCACGGCTAGGTGTGCATTACACGATTTTATTGCACAACGTGGAGGCAAAGAAACACCGTACACGAATCGTGTAAAGCAGTGGCCCACTGAGGGGGGGCGCCAGATGGCACTGGGGGTTAGGGGCGCATAGAAATTCTAGAACATTTTTCACAAAATTTATTAATTTGACCTGTATGTAAGTCAGGATTGTCAACCTTTGAACTATGAAGTACATAAAAATTAGAAATATTAATAAATTAAAATATACACACCAAACAGAGACATCCGCTAATATACTAGCGTACTGTTAGACACACGCTGATAAAACCTAAGACTAATTCCAATGGATACGTTTTTACACACACCTAACCGTGGATTATCCCACTTATACAAATGGTCACTTGCCAGCATTAACAAGTTGAAGCTGTCGATGATATTTGTGGTGCAAAATTTGACTGAAAGGATAAAAATAACGGTTAATTTTCATTAGTTATTTTATATATGGGCTGTTACATGTAGAATTCTGTCTGCTCTCAAGCATACACAGAGATAAAGTAGTGCAATAAGATTACATATATTTCAGTATATTATAATAAATAGTTATTAGAGAGAGAGAGAGATTGTTTGTGTGTGTGTGTGTGTGTGTGTGTGTGTGTGTGTGTGTGTGTGTGTGAATTACCTGTGCCGCATCTCGAACAATGAAACTGTGACTTTACCCATGGTATGCAACTGTAAATGTCTGTTAATATGGTTACAGTTGTTTATAGGCAGCACATTTATTGAGAACGGCGATTAAACTGACTGAAACTACTTGTGCAATACACGGTTTGAACGCTCACCTTCCAGCCAATCAGAATCGAGTATTCAGACAGACCATGGTATAAACAGTGATTATTCATCTAATTACTAAATAATTAAACAGATTCCCCACCTCGTTGTGACAGAAATTGCATTCAGACTGGTTTCAATCCATGTTCTCCAACGTTTCTACTGGCTTATCAATTAAATTATTTTGCCTTTACATGGTAAAAACAAAACAAAACAAAAAAAAAACTACATTAGTACTACACATCAGCTGTGACTTTTACGCCTTCATGAATATGCATGTAGTGTCAAATGACATTTTATCAGAAAAAACCTTTACGAATATTTTACTGGCGCCACAAGATCATTCCAGAGCAGCAAATCAGCAGTGCCTTATGATGTCCTCTGTACTCCTGCTGAGGCAATGAGGGTGCCCTTATTTACTCGAAAGCAGCTACACTAGACCAACATGGCTGAGTGATTGTGATGCACAACAATGCCTCCATGATGATGGTTTGGAATGCATTATCAAATGTTTACTGCTTGATGAGCCTCTTATCATGGAGGCTCTTTGGTTTATTCACCACAGGCAGCAGTTAGCCCGCATGCAGTCCAGCAAACCGGACTGCAGTGTTGCATCAAAACGCATCACCTTATTTAGCTTCCATGCATTCGGATGCTGACCTTTGGTTGGCGCCCTGGCTGTGTGTGCTCTGGGCTTTTTGCACCTCCTCCTCCAGTTTGAGTCTCTCCTCCTCAAGCTGGACCAGCACCTCCGGGGGGTGATGCTGCTCACTGAGGAGGGTCAGTTCCTGCAGGAGTGCCTCCTTCTCCTTCAGCAGCTGCAGACAGTCACGATCCCGATCGGCCTCGGCGCGTCCTGACCAGCTCTCGCTGTCCAACTTGGCCAGCTGGAGCTGAATGCTGGACACTCTGAAAGGAAGATGCAAGGGAGTAGTGAGGATGTGCCATTGTAAAAGGATTACTCCAGTATTTTGGAAACTTTTAAAAGGTTCGGTGGAAGGTTAATTAGTTATTTACTTACAGTTACATTTATAAAGCGCTTTACATAGTATTGGGTGGGGGGTGTCCTCCTCAACCACTAGTGTATAGAACCCACCTGAATGATGCGACGGCAGACGCCCACAACACACAAATGTAGGGTTCTATAGAGTATTATTAAAGGTTTCCCGAGAAGAGCAAAGTGTTATATGTGCTATAATAACCACAGAGAACAATTTCAACATGTTTCTCTGAACTGCATTGAGACTTCAATTTTCAATTTTTTAGCGTGTACTAAGCAGGTTTTCCACTCCTTCCTCGGTACAAAAGAGTCTAAATTCTGTCAATCATTCATCTTTAGTTAGTGCTTTATCCTACTTAGAGACAAGGTGGATTCGGAGCCTTTTCCCGGGACCACGGAGTGTGAGGCAGGAATTATAATCCCGGTTGGGACGCCAGTCCGCCACAGGCCACTACAAACACACATTCACAATTTAGAATAGCCAATCCACCTACCGGCATGATTTTGGAAGGTTGGAGGAAACCGGAGAACCTGAAGTAAACCCACACAGACATGAGGAGAACATGTGAAACTCCACACAGACAGTAAACCCAACTCCTGATGGGAACCAGGAATCGTGGAGCTGTGAAGTGGCTATGCTACCTGCTAAATTCTTTCTTTGTGTAGTAATTTCCCATACATTACAGATGAGGTAAACAGAAGGCAAGTTGAGGAAAAAAATAATAAAATCCTAGAATATTCATGTAATATTCACAGATATACAGATTATCCTGTAGATGGAAACATTACTTTGGCTGCATTCCCTAAATCAAGCGTTTCTTTGAAACTCTTTGATAATTGGTTTTCCCATCTTCTAACACATTAAACTGAACATCATAACACCTTGGTAATTATACGAGTCAAGCAATAAATTAGATAATGATGGGCAACTCTGCTGGAGTCTGACAGCTAAGCTCTAAAAAGTCCAAAACAACTCAGTAAAAAGTGACTTTATCTTTCTGAAAGTTATAACTCTTGTCTTCTAACAGCATGTAGTAAACCACGAGCAAGACATTGGTAGACCCTGAAATGTGTGTTTTGGATTTCAGAAGGCATGACTCAGTCACAGAGCATGCAAGTTTCCAAAGGTTTTCCCCGTCCACTCATTTTTCATGGCAAGCGTGCGCGGTCTCTATAGCAACAAGCGTCTCACAAGGAAGGTCCTTTTGCTGTCAGTGTAACAAATCTAGCAGTGCTTGCGCGGTCTTTAATGTCATCATGACATTTTGTAAATGTAGAGGAGGATAAAAGCAGAATAAGACGTTTCACCAAAAATGTGCATGTAAACCAGTATCAGTACTCTAGGCATGAGACAGGGTGACTCTCTATGACCCTTAATGCTAGCAGTGTGAACATGACTGAAGACTCTTCTGCCCTGGGCAAGTCTGGGTTTCACAGAAAAATCAGACAGTACCAGACGGAGTCACACAGCTGATAAAGCGTGTGATCACCAGACTCTCAGCCCACAGAAGAGTAATCTTCAAAAACTCTTCTGTTGGAGGCAGCTGACAGCTTTAAGAGACACAGGGGTGGTGCAAATAAAACATACTTACACAACACACTGGATTTCTGCTACTCGTTTTAAATGTACACTTTTGGTTGTTCATTCCATTAACTGATTCATTGTGACGAATATATTCGGAGAAATACATTTTTGGGGGGGGCGAACGAGTATTCAAGAGTCATGTGGAAAGTTGGACTTACTTTTTCTTGGCCTCTTCATACTGCCAGGTGAGCCTGACTTTGTCAACTAACGGGGACGATTCCTGAGAATCAAAGTGGAAAAACAAGTTCGCAAATTATAGCAACGATCCTGCTGTGAACTGCAG
>NC_030426.2:18606198-18611198 GCF_001660625.3 Ictalurus punctatus | reverse complement strand
CCACACCACACCAAGCCGTCCTCCCATCCCTCACCTCCTCCTCCTTTTGCTGTACTGCATGCTTATGTTATGTTATTTTTAATCTGCTCCGGTATACAGGATGTGCGTTTCTATTAACACGGACTATAACATCCATTCATGTTTTATCTTCTATACCATTCGTCTTTGTAGCATTTTAGATGCGCATGTATATTACCATCCCTGCTATTTACAGTAAAGAAAAAAAACACAAGAGGGTGAAGTTAATTATTTTCCAATAAATAAATAATGTTCGCAAAACAATACTATACATGTTCCTCCGCCAGCCTCTCTCTCTAAGTTAATAATAAATCCAGTTTGTCATGTTACCAAGAAACCCCAAAGCACAAAATCTCAGACCTGAAGACTTGTCAGAAAATTTTGGAAGAGCTTTGCTTCTAATTATTACACTAATACTTTAAATTTTCAAATTATAAATAACATTTATTTAAAGACTATATTATAATATCAACAATTACATATGTCACAGGGGAGCCTGGTGCCCATCCCAGGGAACACCATGGATGGGTGGACAAGCCCATCGCAGAGCACAACTGCTCAAACACTCACACATTCAGGACAGTTTGGAAATGCCAATCAGCCTACAATGCATGTCTCTGGACTGGGGGAGGAAATCGGAATACCGGGAGTAAACATGCAAATTCTGTGCACACAGGAAAGAGGCAGGATTCAAACCCCCAACCTTGGAGGTGCGAGGCAAACATGTTAACCTGTGCCCCCCTTTCTGATCAATCAGATTCATAAATATTTCAACTTAAACATGCACTATCATCACATTTGGTGTTATAAATATTTGAATGTTATATTATTACATCATTCACGTAATAAATATAATCATTTTGATGAATTTCTGTACCGGTTATCCTACACAGGGTCTTGGGTCGCGAGCCTGGAGTCTATCCCAGGGAACTCATGGCACAAGGTGGGGGAAACCGTGGACGGGGTGCCAACCCATCGCAGGGCACAATCACACACACTCAATTTGGAAATGCCAATCAGTCTACAACGCATGTCTTTGGACTGGAGGAGGAGACCGGAGCACCCAGAGGAAACCCCTGAAGCACAGGGAAATTTCGGGGATTCGGACCCCCAACTCCGGAGGCAAACGTGCTAAACACTAAGCCACCATGCCGCCTGTGATTTCAATCACTGTAACCAAATGCAGAAAAAGAAAATAAAAATCATGGACCTCCTTGCTGTGCTTCATAAACCTGTAGAGGTTCCTGCGGCCCACTGAGAACTACACATAGACCCTCTTCCTAAATAACATCAGAGCAGGGACGGCACCTCAATCTTCTTTAAAACCCTACTTTGAGCCGCTATTCTAGGAGCCACTTGAGTTGCGTTCTATCTAAGAGATAAGCTCGCTCACTGGGGCGCAGGAAGAAGCGAGGAATTTGCTGCCAGATATCTTTGGGTTTTTTTTTTTCAAACTATACTTTTCAGCCTCTCTCTCTTTCCTGCCTTGGCTCTCTCCACTCCACTGGTGCATCCTCTTCCTGAGGTGGAGTCTCCTTTTCCAGAACACCATGTCACACACACACAGCTTGTTTTTGCGACATTTCAGGACATAATATTACACCTGTAATGTATACCGTTACCTATATATAATAAGAATGTCTTGTACCTTATTAGTTTTTTTCCCTTTTCAGTTTTGAAAAAAATGATGCATGCAGTACATTTTTAATATGAGATTATATATATATATATATATATATATATATATATATATATATATATATATATATATATATATATATATATATATATATATATAATTTTTTTTAAAGTGCTTTACATCTTGTTGGTTGTGTCTGTCTTTGTCTGGTTCTCCTACATAGTCAGGTCCTGAAAGTTCACAACAAAGCACACACGTTTGTCATATTATATATGTGAGGACCTCAGTAACCAAAAGAATCTCTTAGCTTTTAAATAAAAAGCTTTTTTTTTTCCTTGTGGGGACCAGCCAAATGTCTCCGTAATGTCAAAAGTGTCAGACATTCCTATCCTTGAGGTGACATCTGGTCCCCACTAACATAGAAAAACAAGTCCCCCACTCCACCACACACACTTACTTAAACACCCCCGAAACCCATGAGACGTGAGGTTTTAAGCAGGCCCTGTCCACTGCAGCTATTTTAAGAATGCTCCACTATGGAGTAAAATGTTGCTCTTGCTGCTTCACTGAACTGAATAATACATACAATTCCATAATTTACTCACTCTGAACTGCACTGTCCATAAAAACAATGCTAAAGTTTATTGTAGGTGGTATGAGTGATGGTAAGAGTGAGAGGGAAAATTAGTCAGAGCATTGTTTGCACTGCTTGGGCTCGAAGATCGTGTGCTATAATCACACAGCATTTAGAGCTCGCTACATAAACAGGTCCACATTTAGCCCCACTGGTTTCTGGGAAAAATGTGTACCGTATTTTTCCATATGGAGTGTAAATGTGGTGTTGGACTGCAATATAAAGGTGGTCAACTGGCAGAAGAGAGGTATGGAACAGCTTTTTAGGTCTGGTGTATGCTTAATGTGTAATGCTGCTGTGAACTCAGACAAACGCGCACACAAAAAATAAATCCTGTTAGCGTCTCTTCAAAACTTGTTTGGAGCGACGTCAGTTGTAAAAAAAAAAAAAAACCTGACATTTTGTTAATTTACATTTATTCATTTGGCAGACGCTTTTATCCAAAGCTTAAAAAAAAAATGTATATGAAGATTTTACGGCATTTGGCAGACACCCTTATCCAAAGCGACTTACATTTACCTCATATGTACACATCTGAGTAGCTGAGGGTCGAGGGTTTTGCTCAAGGGCCCAATCGTACATTGTCAACAACGTACGGTAGTAGACAAATAGTAAATTAATTTGTTCAAGCGCATGTGTGCTGCCCAGTTCAAAATCTTGCTTGGCAGGCAACTTAACTAACTAGGCAAAAAAATAAAAATTAAAAAAAAGTAGCCAACAATGTAATAATATATGGTGAACTGCAGGGTCTCCCAAAAGGCTCAATACATGGAGGAAATTAACACTTTTTTTTAGTAAAAAAAAAAAAAAAAAAAAAAAAATTCATCCAAATTTTACCTTAAGAACGTTTTTGATAAAAGAATAATGTATTGAAATCATTCTCATGGCTGGATCAGGAAGCTGTCGCAAGGTTCAATGGACTTTAACAGGAAACATGGCGAGCACATCACACACGACACAAATTCAAAAATGAAAAGTATTGGAAGCGTTGCGGACCGACCGAGAACTGGGCGTCCACGAACATCCACTCACGAAGGCACAACCGAAGTGGTGCTGGAAATCCCAGTCTCCTACCTACGGAGACTTTTGGGACACCCTGTAGTTAGTTAAGTGCATTAATACAGATGCAAATCTACAGTCATTTAAAAAAAACAAAAAAAACACGTGTGCAGTAGCATGTTGCATCAACAAAAGTCATCAACTGGCTATCAGTCATGTTTTCTCTCATTCCATTGCACATAAAAGATGTTTGTGTCAAGCTACTATTTGTTTGTTTTTTTGATATACGAGAGTTCGCTTTGCATCGCACTTTATTTTATCAGTGTTTCCGATCCTGAGACGAGCAACTGAATGAATCCGATGTGTAAAAGTTCTACTGACAGAGCATGCCTCGGATGGTGTGTGTAGTGCAACACTACTTAGTGTGTTGCATTTGGCTGTGCCTCAGGTTGTAGAGCGGGTTGTCCACTAATCGTAGGGTTGGCGGTTCGATTCCCAGCCCACATGATTCCACATGCCGAAGTGTCCATGACACTGAACCCCAAGTTGCTCCCGATGGCAAGTTAGTGCCTTGCATGGCAGCTCTGCTACCATTGGTGTGCGAGTGTGTGTGAGTGTGAGAATGAGACACAGTGTAAAGCGCTTTGTAGAACTGCTAAGTTTAAAAACGCGCTTTATAAGTGCAGACTATTTACATGTTGAATATACATATTAAATAAAATTATATACTTTGGAAAAGTCAATAGAGAATAGTTTTTTTAAATTTTTTATTTGGTTTCTGAAAGAGAGAGGAAAAAAAACTATTCTCTATCTTTTTATTTAATATGTATATTCAAGCAGCATTGTGGTGCAACACACTTCAATACTATAACTATACATATTAAATAAAAGGATGTACTTTGAAAGTCAATAAAGTGTTTTTTTTTTTTTTTCTTTCTTTCTTTGGTTTCCGAGGGAAAACACAAACAAATAAACAAAAAAACAACTCTGGTGACCTCTAACCTCCACCAGGCCACTACGAATACAAAATTAATAGCCCAGACACATTCAGCTTGTCCATGACTAGTGAGATTTTGACCGCTGCTGTGGATTTAAACTCCGTTCCCTTGGTTATGTTTATTGATGCATAGTTGCTGATCATCTTGTAATTCCCAGTATTTAACATTGCTGACCGACAGCTTCTGCTTTTACCACTCTGTGTGACGTCACGAACAACATGGCTGAAATGTGAATGCGGTCAACATATGCCTCACACCTCCTCCGGCTCGAGTCCCGCCTCTGCCCTGTCTGTGCTCAGTGTTTGCATGTTCTCACTGTGCTTCAGGCATTTCCGACAGGGGGGGGTACTCCAGCCCCCCCCAATCCAAAAACATGCGTTGTAGGCTGATTGGCATTTCAAAGTTGTCAGTAGTGTGCGAATGGGTGTACGATTGTGTCCTGCTATGGGTTGGCACCTTGTGCCCCAAATCCCCTGGGACAAGCTCCAGGCTCGCATGTGAACCCATGTAAGACACGTGGTATGGAAAATGGATGGGTTTAAACGTAATGCTCTTCTTTGTGGTGGCATGCACTGTGATGCCGTAACAGTAATGTGTGCTTCTGAATTCTGCTGCTTGCTGAACCACACGTTTCGGTCTGCTTAATGAAGGATTGATTTTTACAAGGTGGATTATTTAGGTGATTTAGATATCCAATATGATTAGATGATAT